>NC_090027.1:14594264-14721764 GCF_037176765.1 Anolis sagrei | reverse complement strand
TGGGCCCACGGAGACAGAGGGCAAAGTGGACCCAAGCCGCTTTGCCCGCTGCCTTCCCCCCCCCCCCCCCGCCTCCTGAATCCGGCCTTGCCACATCCTGAAGGCAGGAGAGCAGGCTGGGCCCACGGAGACGGAGGGCAAAGCGGACCCAAGCCGCTTTGCCTGCCGCCTCCCCCCCCTTTTGCCCACTGCCTCCCTCCCCCTTCACCTGCCTCTCACCCTTCTCCACAGCCCGCGGGCCGTATAGATGCCCTCGGGGGGCCGGATCCGGCCCGCAGACCGTAGTTTGGGGACCCCTGCTTTGAACAGTTCTTCCTCTGTGCATGAGACAGAGCATTGTGGGCAAGCACACAGATGTGGAGTTGTTTGTTCTGCTCCACAGTTGCACAAGGTGGAGGATTCTTCTAGGTAGTGCCATTTTGCCAGGTTGTCTCTTCATCTGCCAACTCCACTTCTGAGTCTGTTCAGGGATCTCCCATTCTTGGTTTTCTTCCTTGAAGGAAGACCCTTGTGGGGGCCATCCAGTTGGAATTGCCTGATTTTGCTGGTCCCTATGTAGACTTGTCCACAAATGCATGGTGTATGGTAGACTCCTGCAGAAGTGAGAAGATCCCTCTTGTCCTTTGCTGAACGTAGCATTTGTTGGATTTTCTTGGTGGGTCTGTAGATAGTTTGTATGTTGTGTTTCCTCATCAGCTTCCCTATGTGGTCAGTGGTTCCCTTGATATCTGGCAAGAACACTTTTTCTCTGGGTGGATCTTCATCTTTATTCTCGTGGCTTGTCCTCGGTCTTGCAGCTCTTCTGATGTCTGAAGTGGAGTCTCCATTGGCCTGGGTAGTCCAGTTGAGGTGGTTCAGTTCATCTTGAAGGAGGTGGGGTTCGCAGATTCTTTTTGCACGGTCTGCCAAGGCTTTAATGGTGCTTATTTTTTTTACTTGGGTGATGGTTGGAGTTTTTATGTAGATATCCATCTCTGTGTGTGTGGGTTTTCTGTAAACGGTGTGACCCAATTGTTGATCTGGTTTGTGGATGACTAGGACATCTAGAAAAGGCAGTCCTCCTTCATTTTCTTTTTCCATGGTGAACTGGATGTTTGGGTGGAAGCTGTTAAGATGGTCCAGGAACCTGTTTAGTTCTTCTTCTCCATGGCTCCAAATGGTGAAGGTGTCATCCACATATCTGAACCATATTGTGGGCTTTTTTGTTGCTGTTTCCAGGGCTTGTTTTTCAAAGTGTTCCATGTAGAAATTAGCTATGACCGGGCTGAGAGGGCTCCCCATAGCTACTCCATCTTTCTGTTCGTAGAACTCATTGTCCCACTGAAAGTAGCTGGTGGTGAGGCAATGGTGAAGCAGAGCTGTGATGTCTTCTGGGAACCTCTAGTTGATTAGTGCAATGGTGTCTGCTACCGGGACCATGGTAAATAGAGACACCACATCAAAGCTGATCAGTTTGTCGTTGGTATTGAGCTTGAGATTGCTGATTTTTTCTATGAAGTGGGCTGAGTCCTTGATGTAGTGTGTAGTGAGCCCAAATGCGTTTGTAACTGTGTAGCCAGAAATGTTGCTAAGTCGTACGTGGGGGATCCAGTGTTTAGGCCTCTGGTGTCTGCTGCTTGAATTAAGAGCCCAGCCTCTTAAGGAGAAGTGGACTGCATATTCTTTCAAATTTACATTCATGATGGGTCTGAGTGGGGTGGAGTCCTTATGAATTTTTGGGAGTCCATAAAGCCTAGGTGGAAGGGCTTCCAATTTACATAGCTGTTGTCGTATGTCGAAGTTGATCGAGGAGTTCTTAATCAGAGTGTTGGTTTTTCTGGTTATTTTGGAAGCTGGGTCTTGTTTAAGTTTTCTTTATATAGCAGGATCCATGAGTTTTCTGATCTTCTCCTTGTATTGTTCTGTATCCATGATTACTGTGGCATTCCCCTTGTCTGCTGGGAGAATGATGATATCAGGATCTGAGTTGAGGTCTCTGATGGCTTGTCTTTCCTTCCTTGTTATGTTACTGGAGGGAAGTTTTGCCTTTTTCAGGATCCTTGCTGTTTCCCCTCTTATTTCTTCTGCTTCTTCCTTGGGGAGGCGATAAATTGCTGATTTGACATTGGCAGTGATGTTTTCTACTGGGATCCTGGTGATGGTTACAGCAAAATTTCCTCCTTTTGATAGTATGGATACTTGGTCTTCAGAGAGTTGATGATGGTTCGTGATGTATCCAGTTCTGGTTTCGGCTGTTGCTTTTGGCATTTGTGGAATTTTTGTTTTTGTCTGTTGGTGTGGACAGCCATGTTTTTCTCCATTTTCTGTAGGTGAGGTTGTCTATTTTGTCCGAGTCCTGGGAATTCATCTTCTGGCTGATGTTGACATGGAGGTGCAACAGTTCCTTGTCTGTGTTTGCGAGTTCTTTGCGGATG
This sequence comes from Anolis sagrei, assembly GCF_037176765.1. NCBI lineage: Eukaryota > Metazoa > Chordata > Lepidosauria > Squamata > Anolidae > Anolis > Anolis sagrei. The sequence goes on along the minus strand of NC_090027.1, from coordinate 14,719,350 downwards.
GTGTGAATTCTATCTCGTAAGAGGTTGCATCCCACGTGATCATAAATCTGGTGAGCCTGTAATAGGAATATGCCTCTCTCCCAGAAAACTTAGATTACTCTATAAATACTATTATTTTGTTCTGTCTTGTGTTGACATTCCTCCAGACTTCATCTGTTTTAGTCTATTTACCTTAGAACAATGGTTCTCAACCTGTGGGTCCCAGATGTCTTCACCTTCAACTCCCATACATCCTAACAGCTGGTAAACTGGCTGGGATTTCTGTGAGTTGTAGGCCAAAACATGTAGGGACCCACAGGCTGAGAACCACTGCCGTCGAATCTCCGTCCAGAATGACCAAAGGACAGAAATGATGCCAGGTATAGTCCTGGCTGATGTTGACACCTCCATGTCAACATCAGCCAGCTGGAGGACCCAAGGTTGGGATCAACTCCTGTAAGAAGAAACAGGACTCATTGCATCAAAGAATAGCAGCCTGCTGACACATGGCTTTAATGTATGCTTGTATCTGATTTCGATTAAGCATGCAGATCACGCCCATAAAGGTTACCAAGTCACAGCTTATAAAACACTGTGAAAATTGCAGAAAGGATTTACTGCATAGGGACCGAAACTGCAGCCCAAGACTTTCTTGGATCAGGACAGGTACTGTCTCTCAACTTTATCTCTGTGGCCCCTCTATCATTACGGTCATTTAGTGATAGACTGAAGGTTTGTTCATATTGTTTTTATACTACGCAATGAGTGGAAAACTCTCCTGGACGTTTATCTGATAGCAAGGGACTTCTACTCCTTTTTGTGGGGTAAACTGACTTAAATTAGTTATGCTTATTTATTTAATACTAGCTTGGGGACCCGGCGTTGCCCGGGTTATTAGAGAAAGTGGGTAATGGCGGTTCTGTATGCCAAGTTTGGTCTTTATTGGTCTTTGGATAACGGCTGCATTATTTTCAGGAAGTGAGTGAAGGTACTTGAAGTCCCATCATCCATGGGCCATCCTCCTACAAACAGCAGCAAGATATAGAGTGGGTCATGGGGGCTCTGTGTGCCAAGTTTGGTCTTTATCAGTCATTAGATGAGGATGGCAGTGGTGTCAGTAAGTGAGTGAAGGTACTGCAAGTCCCATCACCCAAAGTCCATCTCCTTTCAAACTGCAGCAGGACGTAAAGTGGGTCATGGGGGCTCTGTGTGCTAAGTTTGGTCTTGATCAGTCATTGGATGAGGATCACAGCAGTCTCAGAACATGAGTTAAGGTACTGCAAGTCCCATAATCCATAGTATCCCTCAAACATCACCAGAATGTTGAGTTGGCCATGGGGGCTCTCTGTGCCAAGTTTGGTCTTTCTTGGTATTTGGATGAGTGTCACTGTGGTTTCAGGAAGTGAGTGAAGGTACTGCAAGTCCCATCATCCATTGTCCGTCCTCCTCCAAACAGCACCAGGATGTAGAGTCGCTCATGGGGGCTCTGTGTGCCAAGTTTGGTCTTGATTGGTCATTAGATGAGGGTTGCACCAGTCTTGGGAAGTGAGTGGAGGTACTTGAAGTCCCATCATCCATAGTCTGTTCTCTCCCAAACCTCACCAGAATGTTGAGTTGGCCATGGGGGCTCTGTGTGCCAAGTTTGGTCTTCATCAGTCATTGGATGAGGGTCTCAGTGGTTTCACTGAGTTAAGGTACTCTAAGTCCCTTCGTCCATGGTGCATCATCCTCCAAACCATACCAGGATGTAGAGTGCATCATGGAGACCCGGTGTGCCAAGTTTGGTCCTTATCGGAAATTGGATGATGTTTTGCAGTGGTCTCATGAATTGAGCGAAGGTACTGCAAGTCCCAAAATCCATGCACGATCCACAGTCAAACCTCACCAGGGCATAAAGTGGGTCATGAGAGGTCTATGTGCCAAGTTTGGTGTTGTTCAGTCATTGTTGAGGGTCGCAGCAGTCTCGGAAAGCGAGTAGAGGTACTTCAAGTCCCATCATCCATGGCATGCCCTACTTCAAACCGTATTAGGATGTAGAGTGGGTCATGGGGGCTCTGTGTGCCAAGTTTGGTTTTGTTTGGACATTAGATGAGGGTTGCAGCAGTCTTGGGAAGGGAGTGGAGGTACTTAAAGTCCCATCATCCATGGTCTGTCCTCCTCGAAAGTGCACCAGGATGCAGAGTGGGTCATGGGGACACTGTGTGCCAAGTTTGGTCTTGATCAGTCATTGGTGAGGGTCTCCGTGGTCTCAGGAAGTGAGCGAAGTGACTGCAAGTCCCATCATCCATTGTCAAATTCTTCCAAACCGCACCAGGATGTAGAGTGGGTTATGCGGGCTCTCTGTGTAAATTGTGGTCCTGATCCATCATTGTTGGCAGTTATAATGGTCTCAGGAAGGGAGTGCAGGTATTGCAAGTCCCATCGTCCATGGTGCATCCTCCTCCAAGCCGCACCAGGATGTAGAGTGCGTCATGGAGACTCAGTGTGCCAAGTTTGGTCTTTGTTGGTAATTGGATGAGGGTTGCAGTGGTCTCAAGAATTGAGCAAAGGTACCGCAAGTCCCATAATCCATGGTCCATCCCCGACCAAACCACACCAGGACGTAAAGTGGGTCATGAGAGGTCTATGTGCCAAGTTTGGTCCTGATCAGTCATTGGATGAGGTTAACAGCGGTCTCAGAATGTGAGTGGTGGTACTGCAAGTCCCATCATCCATGGTTCATCCTCCTCCAAACTGCAGTAGAATCATAGAATCATAGAATCAAAGAGTTGGAAGAGACCTCATGGGCCATCCAGTCCAACCCCCTGCCAAGAAGCAGGAATATTGCATTCAAATCACCCCTGACAGATGGCCATCCAGCCTCTGCTTAAAAGCTTCCAAAGAGGGAGCCTCCACCACACTCCGGGGCAGAGAGTTCCACTGCTGAACGGCTCTCACAGTCAGGAAGTTCTTCCTAATGTTCAGATGGAATCTCCTCTCTTGTAGTTTGAAGCCATTGTTCCGCGTCCTAGTCTCCAAGGAAGCAGAAAACAAGCTTGCTCCCTCCTCCCTGTGGCTTCCTCTCACATATTTATACATGGCTATCATATCTCCTCTCAGCCTTCTCTTCTTCAGGCTAAACATGCCCAGTAGGATGTAGAGTGGGTGATGTGGGCTCTGTGTGCCTATTTCGGTCTGTATTGGGAGTGTTCTGACCCAGCCCCCGGCCTTTCCTTTCCTCTCTTTGTCATCTCGGAATGTTGGAATTGAGGCTGGCCAATCAGAGACCATATGCAAATTTCCTTCTGTCATGTCCCTGTTTCTGTCATGAACCCTTTTCTCCACCAGGGGCTCCTGTTGAAGCAGGCCAATCAGGGATCATATGCAAATAGCACCACAGCAGCAGCCAGTCAGAATCTTGGAACTTTCAGGCTGGCCAATCAGAAAGCCGGCACAAACTCCTCTGCCCTACGTCCTCCCTCTGCCCTACGTCTTCCCTCTGTCCTCCCACACATACAAACTTTGACTTTTATTATATACTAGCTTGGGGACCCGGCGTTGCCCGGGTTATTAGAGAAAGTGGGTAATGGCGGTTCTGTATGCCAAGTTTGGTCTTTATTGGTCCTTGGATAACGGCTGCATTATTTTCAGGAAGTGAGTGAAGGTACTTGAAGTCCCATCATCCATGGCCCATCCTCCTACAAACAGCAGCAGGATATAGAGTGGGTCATGGGGGCTCTGTGCGCCAAGTTTGGTCTTTATCAGTCATTAGATGAGGGTGGCAGTGGTGTCAGTAAGTGAGTGAAGGTACTGCAAGTCCCATCATCCAAAGTCCATCCCCTTTCAAACTGCAGCTGGATGTAGAGTGGATCATGGGGGCTCTGTGTGCCAAGTTTGGTCTTGATCGGTCATTAGAAGAGGGTTGCAGCGATGTTTTGAAGGGAGTGGAGGTACTTGAAGTCCCATCATCCATGGTCTGTCCTCCTCCAAACTGTAGCAGGATGTAGAGTGGGTCATTGGAGCTCCATGTGCCAAGTGTAGTCTTGATTAGTCATTGGCAAGGGTCTCAGTGGTCTCAGGAAGTGAGCAAAGGTACTGCAAGTCCCATCATCCATCTCCAAATTTTTCCAAATAACACCAGGACGTAAAGTGGGTCATGAGAGGTTTATGTGCCAAGTTTGGTGTTGATCCGTCATTGGATGAGGTTTGCAGAGGTCTCAGAATGTGAGTGAAGGTACTGGAAGTTCCATCATCCATGGTCCACCCTTCTCCAAAACTGCAGCAGGATGTAGAGTGGGTCATGGGGGCTCTGTGTGCCAACTTTGGTCTTGATTGGTCATTAGATGAGTTTTGCAGCAGTCTTGAGTAGTGGAGGTACTTGAAGTCCCATCATCCATGGTCTGTCGTCCTCCAAACTGCTCCAGGATGTAGAGTGGGTCATTGAAGCTCCATGTGCAAAGTTTAGTCTTGATGAGTCATTGGCGAGGGTCTCAGTGGTCTCAGGAAGTGAGTGAAGTGACTGCAAGTCCCATCATCCATTGTTAAGTTCTTCCAAACCGCACCAGGATGTAGAGTGAGTTATGCGGGCTGTCTGTGTAAATTTTGGTCCTGATCCATCATCGTTGGCAGTTGTAATGGTCTTAGGAAGGGAGTGCAGGTATTGCAAGTCCCATCGTCCATGGTGCATCCTCCTCCAAACTGCACCAGGATGTAGAGTGTGTCATGGAGACTCAGTGTGCCAAGTTTGGTCTTTATCGGTAATTGGATGAGGGTTGCAGTGGTCTGAAGAATTGAGCAATGGTACTGCAAGTCCCATAATCCACGGTCCATCCCCGGCCAAACCACACCAGGACGTAAAGTGGGTCATGAGAGGTCTATGTGCGAAGTTTGGTCCTGATCAGTCATTGGATAAGGTTAACAGCGGTCTCAGAATGTGAGTGGTGGTACTGCTAGTCCCATCATCCATGGTTCATCCTCCTCCAAACTGCAGTAGGATGTCAAGTGGGTGATGGGGGCTCTGTGTGCCTATTTCGGTCTGTATGGGTAGTGTTCTGACCCAGCCCCCTTTGGCCTTTCCTTTCCTCTCTTTGTCATCTTGGAATGTTGGATTTGAGGCTGGCCAATCAGAGAGCATATGCAAATTTCCTTCTGTCATGCCCCGTTTCTGCCATGAACCCATTTCTCCACCAGGGGCTCCTGTTGAAGCAGGCCAATCAGGGATCATATGCAAATAGCACCACAGCAGCAGCCAGTCAGAATCTTGGAACTTTCAGGCTGGCCAATCAGAAAGCCGGCACAAACTCCTCTGCCCTACATCCTCCCTCTGCCCTACGTCCTCCCTCTGTCCTCCCACACATACAAACTTTGACTTTTATTATATACTAGCTTGGGGACCCGGCGTTGCCCGGGTTATTAGAGAAAGTGGGTAATGGTGGTTCTGTATGCCAAGTTTGGTCTTTATTGGTCTTTGGATAACGGCTGCATTATTTTCAGGAAGTGAGTGAAGGTACTTGAAGTCCCATCATCCATGGCCCATCCTCCAACAAACAGCAGCAGGATATAGAGTGGGTCATGGGGGCTCTGTGTGCCAAGTTTGGTCATTATCAGTCATTAGATGAGGGTGGCAGTGGTGTCAGTAAGTGTACTGCAAGTCCCATCATCCAAAGTCCATCCCCTTTCAAATTGCAGCAGGATGTAGAGTGGATCATGGGGGCTCTGTGTGCCAAGTGTGGTCTTGATTGGTCATTAGAAGAGGGTTGCAGCAATCTTTGGAAGGGAGTGGAGGTACTTGAAGTCCCATCATCCATGGTCTGTCCTCCTCCAAACTGCAGCAGGATGTAGAGTGGGTCCTTGGAGCTCCATGTGCCAAGTTTAGTCTTGATTAGTCATTGGCGAGGGTCTCAGTGGTCTCAGGAAGTGAGCAAAGGTACTGCAAGTCCCATCATCCATCTCCAATTTTTTCCAAACAACACCAGGACGTAAAGTGGGTCATGAGAGGTCTATGTGCCAAGTTTGGTCTTGATCCGTCATTGGATGAGGTTTGCAGAGGTCTCAGAATGTGAGTGAAGGTACTGGAAGTACCATCATCCATGGTCCACCCTTCTCCAAAACTGCAGCAGGATGTAGAGTGGGTCATGGGGGCTCTGTGTGCCAACTTTGGTCTTGATTGGTCATTAGATGAGTTTTGCAGCAGTCTTGGGTAGTCTAGGTACTTGAAGTCCCATCATCCATGGTCTGTCATCCTCCAAACTGCTCCAGGATGTAGAGTGGGTCATTGAAGCTCCATGTGCCAAGTTTAGTCTTGATGAGTCATTGGCGAGGGTCTCAGTGGTCTCAGGAAGTGAGTGAAGTGACTGCAAGTCCCATCATCCATTGTCAAATTCTTCCAAACCGCACCAGGATGTAGAGTGAGTTATGCGGGCTCTCTGTGTAAATTGTGGTCCTGATCCATCATTGTTGGCAGTTATAATGGTCTTAGGAAGGGAGTGCAGGTATTGCAAGTCCCGTCGTCCATGGTGCATCCTCCTTCAAACTGCACCTGGATGTAGAGTGCGTCATGGAGACTCAGTGTGCCAAGTTTGGTATTTATTTGTAATTGGATGAGGGTTGCAGTGGTCTGAAGAATTGAGCAATGGTACTGCAAGTCCCATAATCCACGGTCCATCCCCGGCCAAACCACACCAGGACGTAAAGTGGGTCATGAGAGGTCTATGTGCGAAGTTTGGTCCTGATCAGTTATTGGATAAGGTTAACAGCGGTCTCAGAATGTGAGTGGTGGTACTGCAAGTCCCATCATCCATGGTTCATACTCCTCCAAACTGCAGTAGGATGTAGAGTGGGTGATGGGGGCTCTGTGTGCCTATTTCGGTCTGTATTGGGAGTGTTCTGACCCAGCCCCCGGCCTTTCCTTTCCTCTCTTTGTCATCTCGGAATGTTGGATTTGAGGCTGGCCAATCAGAGACCATATGCAAAGTTCCTTCTGTCATGCCCCGTTTCTGCCATGAACCCTCTTCTCCACCAGGGGCCCCTATTGAAGCTGGCCAATCAGAGACCATATGCAAATAGCACCACAGCGGCAGCCAATCAGAAAGCTGCCACATATCCCTCCGCCCTACGTCCGCCGCACTTCCAACGCATACAAACTTTGACTTTTATTATATACTAGCTTGGGGACCCGGCGCTGCCTGGGTTATTAGAGAAAATGGGTAATGGTGGTTCTGTATGCCTAGTTTGGTCTTTATTGGTCATTGGATGATGGTTGCATTGTTTTCAGGAAGTGAGTGAAGGTACTTCAAGTCCCATCATCCATGGTCCATCCCTGGCCAAACCACACCAGGGCGTAAAGTGGGTCATGAGAGGTCTGTGTGCCAAGTTTGGTACTGATCAGTCATTGGATGAGGTCAACAGCAGTCCCTGAAAGTGAGTGAAGGTACTGCAAGTCCCATCATCCATAGTCTGTTCTTCCCCCAAACCTCACCAGAATGTTGGCCAAGGGGACAATCTGTGCCAAGTTTGGTCTTTCTTGGTATTTGGATAAGTGTCACTGTAGTTTCAGGAAGTGAGTGAAGGTACTGCAAGTCCCATCATCCATGATCCTCCTCCAAACTGCATCGGGAGGTAGAGTGGGTCATGGGGGCTCTGTGTGCCGAGTTTGGTCTTTATCGGTAATTGGATGAGGGTTGCAATGGTCTCAGGAATTGAGCAAAGGTACTGCAAGTCCCATAATCCATGGTCCATCCCTGGCCAAACCCCACCAGGATGTAAAGTGGGTCATGAGAGGTCTATGTGCCAAGTTTGGTTTTGATCAGTCATTGGATGAGGTTCACAGCGGTATCAGAAAGTGAGTGATAGGACTGCAAGTCCCATCATCCATGGTCCATATTCCTCCAAAGTGCAGTAGGATGTGGAGTGGGTCATGGGGGCTCTGTGTGCCAAGTTTGGTCTTTATTAGTAATTGGATTAATGTTGCTGTGGTCTCAGGAAATGCGTGAAGGTACTGCAAATCCCATCATCCATTATCTATCCTCCTGCAAACAGCACCAGGATGTAGAGTGGGTCTTGTAGGCTCTGTGTGCCAAGTTTGGTCCTGATCAGTCATCAGATGAGGTTCACAGAGCTCTCAGAAAATGTGTGATGGTACTGCTAGTCCCATCATCCATTGTCCATCTTCCTCCAAACGGCAGTAGGATGTAGAGTGGGCCATGGGGGCTCTGTGTGCCAAGTTTGGTCTTTCTTGGTATTTGGCTAAGTGTCGCTGCGATTTCAGGAAGTGAGTGAAGGTACTGCAAGTCCCATCATCCATCGTCCATCCCCCTCCAAACAGCATCGGGATGTAGAGTGCATAATGGAGACTCAGTGTGCCAAGTTTGGTCTTTATTGGTAATTGGATGAGGGTTGCAGTGGTCTCAAGAATTGAGCAAAGGTACTGCAAGTCCCATAATCCATGGTTCATCCCCGGCCTCAGTGGTCTCAGGAAGTGAGTGAAGTGATTGCAAGTCCCATCATCCATCTCCAAATTCTTCCAAACCGCACCAGGATGTAGAGTGGGTCATGAGGGCTCTCTGTGTGAATTGTGGCCCTCATCCATCATTGTCGGCAATTGTAATTGTCTCAGGAAGGGAGTGCAGGTATTGCAAGTCCCATCGTCCATGGTGCATCCTCCTCCAAACCGCACCAGGATGTAGAGTGCGTCATGGAGACTCAGTGTGCCAAGTTTGGTCTTTATTGGTAATTGGATGATGGTCCCAGTGGTCTCAGGAATGGAGCGAAGGTACTGCAAGTCCCATAATCCATGGTCCATCCCCGGTCAAAGCACACCAGGGCGTAAAGTGGGTCATGAGAGGCCTACATTGGAAGAAGAGGGAAGGTGGGTGCCTCTTTTGGGGCCTAGCTGGGAGAAGGCAACCTAGAAGGGCCTGCAAGGATTTGGCAGAAGGGTCAGAGGAGGCTGGAGTGAGGAGGCTTTGGGGGCCAGAAATGTTGAGAAGCATAAAAAGGCACCATTAAAAATATAATTATTGTTTTTCTCTGCTTTCATTGGAACAATGTCGTGCCTTACCTTGTAGAAGGACAATGCTTTTTCAGATCACCCAGTCAGAAGCTGCCTTCTTTGACACAATGTAGAAGAGGGAAGGTGGCTGCCTCTTTTGAGGCCTAGCTGGGGGAAGGCAACCTAGAAGGCCTGCAAGGACTCAGCAGAAGGCCTATCAGAAGCCATATGCAAATTTCCTTCTTTCATGTCCCTGCTTCTGTCATTGACTCTCTTCACCACCAGGGGCTCCAGTTGAGGCTAGCCAATCAGAAACCACATGCAAATTTCCTTTCCCCTCTCAGCCACTTGAGGACGTTGGAACTTTCAGGCTGGCCAATCAGAGACCATATGCAAATAGCATCACAGTGGCAGCCAATCGGAAAGCTGCCACAAACTCCTACCTACGTCCTACTTCCTCCCTACGTCCGCCGCAAACACTCTCTTTTATTATATATATAGATATAGATATAGACTAGCTTGGGGACCCGGCGCTGCCCGGGTTATTAGAGAAAGTGGGTAATGGCAGTTCTGTATGCCAAGTTTGGTCTTTATTGGTCATTGGATAATGGCTGCATTGTTTTCAGGAAGTGAGTGAAGGAACTTGAAGTCCCATCATCTATGGTCCATCCTCCTCCAAACAGCAGCAGGATATAGAGTGGGTCATAGGGGCTCTGTGTGCCAAATTTGGTCTTTATGAGTCATTGGATGAGGGTGGCAGTGGTTTCAGTAAGTGAGTGAAGGTACTGCAAGTCCCATCATCCATGGTCAACCCTCCTCCAAGCTGCAGCAGGATTTAGAGTGGGTCATGGGGGCTCTGTGTGCTACGTTTGGTCTTGATCAGTCATTGGATTAGGGTCGTAGTGGTTTCAGTAAGTGAGTAAACATACAGCAAGTCCCATCATCCATGGTCAACCCTCCTCCAAAACTGCAGCAGGATGTAGAGTGGGTCACGGGGGCTCTGTGTGCTAAGTTTGGTCTAGATTAGTCATTGGATGAGAGTTGCAGCAATCTTGGAAAGGGAGTGGAGGTACTTGAAGTCCCATCATCCACGGTCTGTCCTCCTCCAAACTGCACCAAGATGTAGAGTGGGTCATGGGGGCTTTGTGTGCCAAGTTTGGTCTTGATCAGTCATTGGATTAGGGTTGCAGTGGTTTCAGTAAGTGAGTAAACGTACTGCAAGTCCCATCATCCATAGTCAACCCTCCTCCAAAACTGCAGTAGGATGTAGAGTGGGTCTTGTGTGCTCTGTGTGCCAAGTGTGGTCTTGATTGGTCATTAGAAGAGGGTTGCAGCAATCTTTGGAAGGGAGTGGAGGTACTTGAAGTCCCATCATCCATGGTCTGTCCTCCTCCAAACTGCAGCAGGATGTAGAGTGGGTCATTGGAGCTCCATGTGGCAAGTTTAGTCTTGATTAGTCATTGGCGAGGGTCTCGGTGGTCTCAGGAAGTGAGCAAAGGTACTGCAAGTCCCATCATCCATCTCCAAATTTTTCCAAACAACACCAGGACGTAAAGTGGTCTATGTGCCAAGTTTGGTCTTGATCCGTCATTGGATGAGGTTTGCAGAGGTCTCAGAATGTGAGTGAAGGTACTGGAAGTTCCATCATCCATGGTCCACCCTTCTCCAAAACTGCAGCAGGATGTAAAGTGGGTCATGGGGGCTCTGTGTGCCAACGTTGGTCTTGATTGGTCATTAGATGAGTTTTGCAGCAGTCTTGGGTAGTGGAGGTACTTGAAGTCCCATCATCCATGGTCTGTCATCCTCCAAACTGCTCCAGGATGTAGAGTGGGTCATTGAAGCTCCATGTGCCAAGTTTAGTCTTGATAAGTCATTGGCGAGGGTCTCAGTGGTCTCAGGAAGTGAGTGAAGTGACTGCAAGTCCCATCATCCATTGTCAAATTCTTCCAAACCGCACCAGGATGTAGAGTGAGTTATGCGGGCTCTCTGTGTAAATTGTGGTCCTGATCCATCATTGTTGGCAGTTGTAATGGCCTTAGGAAGGGAGTTCAGGTATTGCAAGTCCCATCGTCCATGGTGCATCCTCCTTCAAACTGCACCTGGATGTAGAGTGTGTCATGGAGACTCAGTGTGCCAAGTTTGGTATTTATTGGTAACTGGATGAGGGTTGCAGTGGTCTGAAGAATTGAGCAATGGTACTGCAAGTCCCATAATCCACGGTCCATCCCCGGCCAAACCACACCAGGACGTAAAGTGGGTCATGAGAGGTCTCTGTGCGAAGTTTGGTCCTGATCAGTCATTGGATAAGGTTAACAGCGGTCTCAGAATGTGAGTGGTGGTACTGCAAGTCCCATCATCCATGGTTCATACTCCTCCAAACTGCAGTAGGATGTCGTGTGGGTGATGGGGGCTCTGTGTGCCTATTTCGGTCTTTATTGGGAGTGTTCTGACCCAGCCCCCTTTGGCCTTTCCTTTCCTCTCTTTTTCATCTCGGAATGTTGGATTTGAGGCTGGCCAATCAGAGACCATATGCAAATTTCCTTCTGTCATGCACCATTTCTGCCATGAACCCTCTTCTCCACCAGGGGCTCCTATTGAAGCTGCCCAATCAGAGACCATATGCAAATAGCACCACAGCGGCAGCCAATCAGAACGCTGGCACAAACACCTTCCGCCCTCTGCACCTCTGTCCTTCCCATACAAACAAACACTCTTCTTTATTATATACTAGCTTGGGGACCCGGCGTTGCCCGGGTTATTAGAGAAAGTGGGTAATGGCGGTTCTGTATGCCAAGTTTGGTCTTTATTGGTCTTTGGATAATGGCAGCATTATTTTCAGGAAGTGAGTGAAGGTACTTGAAGTCCCATTATCCATGGGCCATCCTCCTACAAACAGCAGCAGGATATAGAGTGGGTCATGGGGGCTCTGTGTGCCAAGTTTGGTCTTTATCAGTCATTAGATGAGGGTGGCAGTGGTGTCAGTAAGTGAGTGAAGGTACTGCAAGTCCCATCATCCAAAGTCCATCCCCTTTCAAACTGCAGCAGGATGTAGAGTGGGTCTTGTGTGCTCTGTGTGCCAAGTGTGGTCTTGATTGGTCATTAGATGAGTTTTGCAGCAGTCTTGGGTAGTGGAGGTACTTGAAGTCCCATCATCCATGGTCTGTCGTCCTCCAAACTGCTCCAGGATGTAGAGTGGGTCATTGGAGCCCCATGTGGCAAGTTTAGTCTTGATTAGTCATTGGCGAGGGTCTCAGTGGTCTCAGGAAGTGAGCAAAGGTACTGCAAGTCCCATCATCCACCTCCAAATTTTTCCAAACAACACCAGGACGTAAAGTGGGTCATGAGAGGTCTATGTGCCAAGTTTGGTCTTGATCCGTCATTGGATGAGGTTTGCAGAGGTCTCAGAATGTGAGTGAAGGTACTGGAAGTTCCATCATCCATGGTCCACCCTTCTCCAAAGCTGCAGCAGGATGTAGAGTGGGTCATGGGGGCTGTGTGTGCCAACGTTCATCTTGATTGGTCATTAGATGAGTTTTGCAGCAGTCTTGGGTAGTGGAGGTACTTGAAGTCCCATCATCCATGGTCTGTCGTCCTCCAAACTGCTCCAGGATGTAGAGTGGGTCATTGAAGCTCCATGTGCCAAGTTTAGTCTTGATGAGTCATTGGCGAGGGTCTCAGTGGTCTCAGGAAGTGAGTAAAGTGACTGCAAGTCCCATCATCCATTGTCAAATTCTTCCAAACCGCATCAGAATGTAGAGTGAGTTATGCAGGCTCTCTGTGTAAATTGTGGTCCTGATCCATCATCGCTGGCAGTTGTAATGGTCTTAGGAAGGGAGTCCAGGTATTGCAAGTCCCATCGTTCATGGTGCATCCTCCTTCAAACTGCACCTGGATGTAGAGTGTGTCATGGAGACTCAGTGTGCCAAGTTTGGTATTTTTTGGTAATTGGATGAGGGTTGCAGTGGTCTGAAGAATGAGCAATGGTACTGCAAGTCCCATAACCCACGGTCCATCCCCGGCCAAACCACACCAGGACGTAAAGTGGGTCATGAGAGGTCTATGTGCGAAGTTTGGTCCTGATCAGTCATTGGATAAGGTTAACAGCGGTCTCAGAATGTGAATGGTGGTACTGCAAATCCCATCATCCATGGTTCATACTCCTCCAAACTGCAGTAGGATGTAGAGTGGGTGATGGGGGCTCTGTGTGCCTATTTCGGTCTGTATTGGTAGTGTTCTGACCCAGCCCCCGGCCTTACCTTTCCTCTCTTTGTCATCTCGGAATGTTGGATTTGAGGCTGGCCAATCAGAGACCATATGCAAATTTCCTTCTGTCATGCCCCGTTTCTGCCATGAACCCTCTTCTCCACCAGGGGCTCCTCTTGAAGCTGGCCAATTAGAGACCATATGCAAATAGCACCACTGCGGCAGCCAATCCGAATGTTGGAACTTTCAGGCTGGCCAATCAAAACGCTGGCACATACACCGCCCTCCCTCCACAATTCCTCTGTCCGATACAAACACTCTTCTTTATTATATACTAGCTTGGGGACCCGGCGCTGCCCGGGTTATAAGAGAAAGTGGGTAATGGCGGTTCTGTATGCCAAGTTTGGTCTTGATTGGTCATTAGAAGAGGGTTGTAGCAATCTTCGGAAGGGAGTGGAGGTACTTGAAGTCCCATCATCCATAGTCTGTTCTCCCCCAACCCTCACCAGAATGTTGAGTTGGCCATGGGGGTTCTGTGTGCCAAGTTTGGTCTTTATCAGTCATTGGATGAGGGTCTCAGTAGTTTCACTAAGTGAATGAAGGAACTGCAAGTCCCATCATCCATGGTGCATCATCCTCCAAACCACACCAGGATATAGAGTGCATCATGGAGACCCGGTGTGCCAAGTTTGCTCCTTATTGGAAATTGGATGATGGTTGCAGTGGTCTCAGGAATTGAGCGAAGATACTGCAAGTCCCATAATCCATGCTCGATCCACAGTCAAACCACACCATGGCGTAAAGTGGGTCATGAGAGGTCTATGTGCCAAGTTTGGTGTTGTTCAGTCATTGTTGAGGGTCGCAGCAGTCTCGGAAAGCGAGTAGGGGTACTTCAAGTCCCATCATCCATGGTATGCCCTACTCCAAACCGCAGTAGGATGTAGAGTGGGTCATGGCGGCTCTGTGTGCCAAGTTTGGTTTTGTTCGGACATTAGATGCGGGTTGCAGCAGTCTTGGGAAGAGAGTGGAGGTACTTGAAGTCCTATCATCCATTGTCTGTCCTCCTCGAAAGTACACCAGGTTGTAGAGAAGGTCATGGGGACTCTCTGTGCCAAGTTTGATCTTCATCAGTCATTGGCAAGGGTCTCAGTGGTCTCAGGAAGTGAGTGAAGTGACTGCAAGTCCATTGTCAAATTCTTCCAAACCGCACCAGGATGTAGAGTGGGTTATGCGGGCTCTCTGTGTAAATTGTGGTCCTGATCCATCATTGTTGGCAGTTATAATGGTTTTAGGAAGGGAGTGCAGGTATTGCAAGTCCCATCGTCCATGGTGCATCCTCCTTCAAGCCGCACCAGGATGTAGAGTGGGTCATGGAGACTCAATGTGCCAAGTTTGGTCTTTATCGGTAATTGGATGAGGGTTGCAGTGGTCTCAAGAATTGAGCAAAGGTACTGCAAGTCCCATAATCCATGGTCCATCCCCGGCCAAACCACACCAGGACGTAAAGTGGGTCATGAGAGGTCTATGTGCCAAGTTTGGTCCTGATCAGTCATTGGATGAGGTTAACAGCGGTCTCAGAATGTGAGTGGTGGTATTGCAAGTCCCATCATCCATGGTTCATCCTCCTCCAAACTGCAGTAGGATGTCGAGTGGGTCATGGGGGCTTTGTGTGCCAAATCTGGTCAGTATTGGTAATTGTCTGACCCAGCCCCCTCTGGCCTTTTCCTTTCCTCTCTTTGCCATCTCGGAATCTTGGAATTGAGGCTGGCCAATCAGAGACCATATGCAAATTTCCTTCTCATGTCCTCGTTTCTGCCATGAACTCTTTTCTCCACCAGGGGCTCCTATTGAAGCTGGCCAATCAGAGACCATATGCAAATAGCACCACTGCGGCAGCCAATCAGAATGTTGGAACTTTCAGGCTGGCCAATCAAAATGCTGGCACATACTCCTCCCGTCGCACCGCCACACTTTTGCCCTCCGCATACAAACTTTCACCTTTATTATATGTATAGATTAGCTTGGGGACCCGGCGTTGCCCGGGTTATTAGAGAAAGTGGGTAATGGCGGTTCTGTATGCCAAGTTTGGTCTTTATTGGTCTTTGGATAATGGCAGCATTATTTTCAGGAAGTGAGTGAAGGTACTTGAAGTCCCATCATCCATGGCCCATCCTCCTACAAACAGCAGCAGGATATAGAGTGGGTCATGGGGGCTCTGTGTGCCAAGTTTGGTCTTTATCAGTCATTAGATGAGAGTGGCAGTGGTGTCAGTAAGTGAGTGAAGGTATTGCAAGTCCCATCATCCAAAGTCCATCCCCTTTCAAATTGCAGCAGGATGTAGAGTGGATCATGGGGGCTCTGTGTGCCAAGTGTGGTCTTGATTGGTCATTAGAAGAGGTTTGCAACAATCTTTGGAAGGGAGTGGAGGTACTTGAATTCCCATCATCCATGGTCTGTCCTCTTCCAACTGCACCAGGATGTAGAGTGGGTCATTGAAGCTCCATGCGGCAAGTTTAGTCTTGATTAGTCATTGGCGAGGGTCTCAGTGTTCTCAGGAGGTGAGCAAAGGTACTGCAAGTCCCATCATCCATCTCCAAAGTTTTCCAAATAACACCAGGACGTAAAGTGGGTCATGAGAGGTCTATGTGCCAAGTTTTCTCTGTGTAAATTGTGGTCCTGATCCATCATTGTTGGCAGTTATAATGGTCTTAGGAAGGGAGTGCAGGTATTGCAAGTCCCATCGTCCATGGTGCATCCTCCTTCAAACTGCACCTGGATGTAGAGTGCATCATGGAGACTCAGTGTGCCAAGTTTGGTATTTTTTGGTAACTGGATGAGGGTTGCAGTGGTCTGAAGAATGAGCAATGGTACTGCAAGTCCCATAATCCACGGTCCATCCCCAGCCAAACCACACCAGGACAGAGAGGTCTCTGTGCGAAGTTTGGTCCTGATCAGTCATTGGATAAGGTTAACAGCGGTCTCAGAATGTGAGTGGTGGTACTGCAAGTCCCATCATCCATGGTTCATAGTCCTCCAAACTGCAGTAGGATGTAGAGTGGGTGATGGGGGCTCTGTGTGCCTATTTCGGTCTGTATTGGGAGTGTTCTGACCCAGCCCCCGGCCTTTCCTTTCCTCTCTTTGTCATCTCGGAATGTTGGATTTGAGGCTGGCCAATCAGAGACCATATGCAAATTTCCTTCTGTCATGCCCCGTTTCTGCCATGAACCCTCTTCTCCACCAGGGGCTCCTATTGAAGCTGGCCAATCAGAGACCATATGCAAATAGCACCACAGCGGCAGCCAATCAGAAAGCTGCCACATACACTTCCGCCCTCCACACTTCCTCTGTCCTATACAAACAAACACTCTTCTTTATTATATACTAGCTTGGGGACCCGGCGTTGCCCGGGTTATTAGAGAAAGTGGGTAATGGTGGTTCTGTATGCCAAGTTTGGTCTTTATTGGTCTTTGGATAACGGCTGCATTATTTTCAGGAAGTGAGTGAAGGTACTTGAAGTCCCATCATCCATGGCCCATCCTCCAACAAACAGCAGCAGGATATAGAGTGGGTCATGGGGGCTCTGTGTGCCAAGTTTGGTCATTATCAGTCATTAGATGAGGGTGGCAGTGGTGTCAGTAAGTGTACTGCAAGTCCCATCATCCAAAGTCCATCCCCTTTCAAATTGCAGCAGGATGTAGAGTGGATCATGGGGGCTCTGTGTGCCAAGTGTGGTCTTGATTGGTCATTAGAAGAGGGTTGCAGCAATCTTTGGAAGGGAGTGGAGGTACTTGAAGTCCCATCATCCATGGTCTGTCCTCCTCCAAACTGCAGCAGGATGTAGAGTGGGTCCTTGGAGCTCCATGTGCCAAGTTTAGTCTTGATTAGTCATTGGCGAGGGTCTCAGTGGTCTCAGGAAGTGAGCAAAGGTACTGCAAGTCCCATCATCCATCTCCAAAGTTTTCCAAATAACACCAGGACGTAAAGTGGGTCATGAGAGGTCTATGTGCCAAGTTTGGTGTTGATCCGTCATTGGATGAGGTTTTCAGAGGTCTCAGAATGTGAGTGAAGGTACTGGAAGTTCCATCATCCATGGTCCACCCTTCTCCAAAACTGCAGCAGGATGTAGAGTGGGTCATGGGGGCTCTGTGTGCCAACTTTGGTCTTGATTGGTCATTAGATGAGTTTTGCAGCAGTCTTGGGGAGTGGAGGTACTTGAAGTCCCATCATCCATGGTCTGTCGTCCTCCAAACTGCTCCAGGATGTAGAGTGGGTCATTGAAGCTCCATGTGCCAAGTTTAGTCTTGATGAGTCATTGGCGAGGGTCTCAGTGGTCTCAGGAAGTGAGTGAAATGACTGCAAATTGTCAAATTCTTCCAAACCGCACCAAGATGTAGAGTGAGTTATGCGGGCTCTCTGTGTAAATTGTGGTCCTGATCCATCATTGTTGGCAGTTATGGTCTTAGGAAGGGAGTGCAGGTATTGCAAGTCCCATCGTCCATGGTGCATCCTCCTTCAAACTGTACCTGGATGTAGAGTGCGTTATGGAGACTCAGTGTGCCAAGTTTGGCATTTATTGGTAATTGGATGAGGGTTGCAGTAGTCTGAAGAATTGAGCAATTGTACTGCAAGTCCCATAATCCACGGTCCATCCCCGGCCAAACCACACCAGGACGTAAAGTGGGTCATGAGAGGTCTATGTGCGAAGTTTGGTCCTGATCAGTCATTGGATAAGGTTAACAGCGGTCTCAGAATGTGAGTGGTGGTACTGCAAGTCCCATCATCCATGGTTCATCCTCCTCCAAACTGCAGTAGGATGTAGAGTGGGTGATGGGGGCTGTGTGTGCCTATTTCGGTCTGTATTGGGAGTGTTCTGACCCAGCCCCCTTTGGCCTTTCCTTTCCTCTCTTTGTCATCTCAGGATTTGAGGATGTTGGATTTGAGGCTGGCCAATCAGAGACCATATGCAAATTTCCTTCTGTCATGCCCCGTTTCTGCCATGAGCCCTCTTCTCCACCAGGGGCTCCTATTGAAGCTGCCCAATCAGAGACCATATGCAAATAGCACCACAGCGGCAGCCAATCAGAACGCTGGCACATACCCCTTCCGCCCTCCGCACCTCTGTCCTTCCCATACAAACACTCTTCTTTATTATATACTAGCTTGGGGACCCGGCGTTGCCCGGGTTATTAGAGAAAGTGGGTAATGGTGGTTCTGTATGCCAAGTTTGGTCTTTATTGGTCTTTGGATAACGGTTGCATTATTTTCAGGAAGTGAGTGAAGGTACTTGAAGTCCCATCATCCAAAGTCCATCCTCTTTCAAACAGCAGCAGAATGTAGAGTGGATCATGGGGGCTGTATGTGGCAGGTTTGGTCTTAATTGGTCATTAGAAGAGGGTTGCAGCAATCTTTGGAAGGGAGTGGAGGTACTTGAAGTCCCATCATCCATGGTCTGTCCTCCTCCAAACTGCACCAGGATGTAGAGTGGGTCATGGAGACTCAGTGTGCCAAGTTTGGTATTTATCGGTAATTGGATGAGGGTTGCAGTGGTCTCAAGAATTGAGCAATGGTACTGCAAGTCCCATAATCCATGGTCCATCCCCGACCAAACCACACCAGGACGTAAAGTGGGTCATGAGAGGTCTATGTGCCAAGTTTGGTCCTGATCAGTCATTGTATGAGGTTAACAGCGGTCTCCGAATGTGAGTGATGGTACTGCAAGTCCCATCATCCATGGTTCATCCTCCTCCAAACTGCACCAGGATGTAGAGTGGGTCATGGAGACTCAGTGTGCCAAGTTTGGTCTTTATCGGTAATTGGATGAGGGTTGCAGTGGTCTCAAGAATTGAGCAATGGTACTGCAAGTCCCATAATCCATGGTCCATCCCTGACCAAACCACACCAGGACGTAAAGTGGGTCATGAGAGGTCTATGTGCCAAGTTTGGTCCTGATCAGTCATTGGATGAGGTTAACAGTGGTCTCAGAATGTGAGTGATGGTACTGCAAGTCCCATCATCCATGGTTCATACTCCTCCAAACTGCAGTAGGATGTAGAGTGGGCCATAAGTACTCTGTGTGCCAAGTTTGGGCCCGGTCTGTGATTTGTAGGGGCTACAATGTTCTGTGGGAAGTGAATCGGGTGAAGGTACTGCAAATCCCATCATTAGTTGCCCATCTTGCCCTGAACTGCACTGGAAGTCCCATCATCCATCGTCCGTCCTTCTCCAAACAGCATCGGGATGTAGAGTGGGTCAAGGTGGCTCTGTGTGCGAAGTTTGGTCTTGATCGGATCAGAGACCATATGCAAATTTCCTTCTCATGTCCCCGTTTCTGCCATTCACTGTTTTCTCCACCAGGGGCTCCTATTGAAGCTGGGCAATCAGAGACCATATGCAAATTTCCTTCTCATGTCCCCGTTTCTGCCATGAACTGTTTTCTCCACCAGGGGCTCCTATTGAAGCTGGCCAATCAGAGACCATATGCAAATTTCCTTCTCATGTCCCCGTTTCTGCCATGAACTGTTTTCTCCACCAGGGGCTCCTATTGAAGCTGGCCAATCAGAGACCATATGCAAATAGCAGCACTGCGGCAGCCAATCCAAATGTTGGAACTTTCATGCTGGCCAATCAGAACGCTGGCATATACACCGCCCTTCCACCCTCCACAATTCCTCTGTCCGATACAAACACTCTTCTTTATTATATACTAGCTTGGGGACCCGGCGTTGCCCGGGTTATTAGAGAAAGTGGGTAATGGCGGTTCTGTATGCCAAGTTAGGTCTTTATTGGTCTTTGGATAACGGCTGCATTATTTTCAGGAAGTGAGTGAAGGTACTTGAAGTCCCATCATCCATGGCCCATCCTCCTCCAAACAGCAGCAGGATATAGAGTGGGTCATGGGGGCTCTGTGTGCCAAGTTTGGTCTTTATCAGTCATTAGATGAGGGTGGCAGTGGTGTCAGTAAGTGAGTGAAGGTACTGCAAGTCCCATCATCCATTGTCAAATTCTTCCAAACCGCACCAGGATGTAGAGTGGGTCATGCTGGGTCTCTGTGTAAATTGTGGTCCTGATCCATCATTTTTGGCAGTTGTAATGGTCTTAGGAAGGGAGTGCAGGTATTGCAAGTCCCATCGTCCATGGTGCACCCTCCTTCAAACTGCACCTGGATGTAGAGTGCGTCATGGAGACTCAGTGTGCCAAGTTTGTTCTTTATCGGTAATTGGATGAGCGTTGCAGTGGTCTCAGGAATTGCGCAAAAGTACTGCAAGTCCCATAATCCATGGTCTATCCCCAGCCAAACACACACCAGGAGGTAAAGTGGGTAATGAGAGGTCTATGTGGCAAGTTTGGTCCTGATCAGACATTGGATGAGGTTAACAGCGGTCTCAGAATGTGAGTGATGGTACTGTAAGTCCCATCATCCAAAGTCGATCCTCCTTCAAACTGCAGCAGGATGCAGAGTGGGTCATGGGGGCTCTGTGTGCCAAGTTTGATCTTGATCAGACATTAGATGAGGGTTGCAGCTGTCTTGGGAAGGGAATGGTGGTACTTCAAGTCCCATCATCCATGGTCTGTCCTCCTCAAAAGTGCACCAGGATGTAGAGTGGGTCATGGGGACTCTGTGTGCCAAGTTTGGTCTTGATCAGTCATTGGCAAGGATCTCAGTGGTCTCAGGAAGTGAGTGAAGTGACTGCAAGTCCCATCATCCATTTTCAAATTCTTCCAAACCGCACCAGGATGTAGAGTGGATTATGCGGGCTCTCTGTGTAAATTGTGGTCCTGATCCATCATTGTTGGTAGTTATAATGGTTTTAGGAAGGGAGTGCAGGTATTGCAAGTCCCATCGTCCATGGTGCATCCTCCTCCAAGCCGCACCAGGATGTAGAGTGGGTCATGGAGACTCAGTGTGCCAAGTTTGGTCTTTATCGGTAATTGGATGAGGGTTGCAGTGGTCTCAAGAATTGAGTAATGGTACTGCAAGTCCCATAATCCATGGTCCATCTCCGACCAAACCACACCAGGACGTAAAGTGGGTCATGAGAGGTCTATGTGCCAAGTTTGGTCCTGATCAGTCATTGGATGAGGTTAGCAGCGGTCTCAGAATGTGTGTGATGGTACTGCAAGTCCCATCATCCATGGTTCATAGTCCTCCAAACTGCAGTAGGATGTAGAGTGGGTGATGGGGGCTCTGTGTGCCTATTTCGGTCTGTATTGGGAGTGTTCTGACCCAGCCCCCTTTGGCCTTTCCTTTCCTCTCTTTCTCATCTCGGAATCTTGGATTTGAGGCTGGCCAATCAGAGACCATATGCAAATTTCCTTCTGTCATGCCCCGTTTCTGCCATGAGCCCTCTTCTCCACCAGGGGCTCCTATTGAAGCTGGCCAATCAGAGACCATATGCAAATAGCTCCACAGCGGCAGCCAATCAGAATCTTGGAACTTTCAGGCTAGCCAATCGGAAAGCTGCCACAAACACGTCCGCCCTCCACACTTCCGCCCTCCGCACTTCCGCCCTTCGCATACAAACACTCTTCTTTATTATATATATAGATATAGATATAGATAGATATAGATATAGATACAGATATAGATATAGATAGATATAGATATAGATATAGATAGATATAGATATAGATATAGATGTCAGAAATGAATAGGTACAGTTGTAATGTATTTAAAGACACAAACAATGTTTAAAAACTTGGCATTATGGGGACATGAGAGAAGCCTCCTTGGAGGATCATAACACATCCAGATATCACCTGGGCAATGTCTTTGTAGACAGCTAATTCTCTTACACTCGATGCGACTTGCAGCATTGGTTATGCTACATGCAAAGGAAAGTTGAGGAATGCTCTGGAGTGTGGGTGAAATTCAAGAGCAGCTCCATACTTTGGGCACAGTATAACTGGATCTGATGCAGACTGATCATCTATCCACATAAGTCGCCAACACCACCCCACTTTTCCTGCAATTGTCAAGGAAAATTGGATGGATCAGGATCATGTTCTTCTCCCTGGAGTTTGTAACAGTAGCCCTACTATTTTTTTTGTTTGAAATGCTTTGAATGTTCAGCATTTAGCTTGTCAGGAATTGTACTTTGTTATCTCTCTTTCTTTCAATGCTAGTGGCTGTAGTAGCAACAATTATTATTCTGAAAACACGCCATTGAGAAGGAATGCAGATGGCTGTGGAAATGAAGCCCAAGAAAAGTGTTGCCGAGGAAATGGCAGATTTATTCAATGACTTTACAAATCCAAAGGACTCAGGTGAAGAACGACTTTTCAAACTTTGCAAATTGTGCTGGTATCTTATACAAGAGCAAGAAAGGTGAAACATTTTAAAGAAGAAATCTTTACATCTCAGGGCTCTTCTACATTGCCATAAAGATCCAGATTATCTGCTTGGAACTTGATTATATGGCACTAGCTGTGCCCTGCCACGCGTTGCTGTGGCCTATAGTAAAACTTATCAAAGTTGAGGTAGATATCTGGACTATTATGAAAGAGAGGTCCCTACCTATTCCTTCCCCCTTTTCCTCCCCCTTTCTCTCCTTTCTTCCTTCTCTACCTCTTTCTTTCTTTCCTTCTTTCACTACTTGGTTTCATCCTTCTCTCTTTCCTTCATTCCCTCCCCCTTTCTTCCTTTGCCTTTCTTCCCTCCCTGTTTGCTTCCTTCTTTCACTTTTTATTTCCTTTTATTTCACCACCATCATAACAATAACAATAATGCAATGCATTGCCTCCGGGACCTGACACCTCTCCCATTCCCCCTAAAAGGGTCTCATAGGAACAATAGCATAATAATAATAATAATAGAAATAACAACCTTTACCCGCCACGTGTTGCTGTGGCCAATCTTCCCTCTTTCTCTCCTTCTTTCCCTCCCTCCCTCCCTCCTTCCTTCCCATCTTTCCTTCTCCTCTTCTTTCTCTATCTCTTTCCTTCCTTCCCCCTTTTTCTTTCTCTTCTGCTGTCTCTCTTTTCTTTCCTTCCATCTTTCCTTTTCTTCTTCCTCTAACTTTCCTTCCTTCCCCCTTTTTCTTTACCTCCCTTTCTCTTTCTTCCTTCTTTCCTTCCTTCCTGTCTTTCCTAGATTTTGACAGGGCGGGAAGGGGCGGGGTGGGGTTTGGAGGTGGCGTGAAGTAAAAGGAGGTAAGATTGGGGCAGGGGAGTGATGGAGCGTGGGGTTGCGTGTGTGTGTGCGGCAGCGGGGGGAGTGGGGTTGCGTGTGTGTGTGCGGCGGCGGGGGGAGTGGGGTTGCATGTGTGTGCGGCGGTGGGGGGAGTGATGGAGCGTGGGGTTGCGTGTGTGTGTGTGGCGGCGGGGGGAGTGGGGTTGCGTGTGTGTATGCGGCGGCGGGGGGAGTGATGGAGCGTGGAGTTGCATGTGTGTGTGCGGCAGGGGGTGTGTGTGTGCGGGAAGCGGCGCGGCGGGGCTTGGAGCGGGCATGGTTTCCGCAGAGGGAACGTTGGCCGGAAGGCCATGTGCGCGCGCCAGGGAACTTGCGGCTGGGCGCCAATGCGCATGCTCAGTTGTTTTGCCGTTTTGAGAGTGTGTTGTTGTGTTTTCATTTTGAGTAGATATGTTTGTACCTTGTGGGTTGTGTTATGGGCACGGGGATTTTGGTTAAGTTTCGTTGGGGGATTTTTGAGTTTTGTTGTTTTGCCGTTTCGTGAGTGTGTTGTTGTGTTGTTTTTCATTTTGAGTAGATATGTTTGTACCTTGTGGGTTGTGTTATGGGCACGGGGATTTTAGTTAAGTTTCGTTGGGGGATTTTTGAGTTTTGTTGTTTTGCCGTTTTGTGAGTGTGTTGTTGCGTTGTTTTTCATTTTGAGTAGGTATGTTTGTACCTTGTGGGTTGTGTTATGGGCACGGGGATTTTGGTTAAGTTTTGTTGGGGGATTTTTGAGTTTTGTTGTTTTGCCGTTTTGTGAGTGTGTTGTTGCGTTGTTTTTCATTTTGAGTAGGTATGTTTGTACCTTGTGGGTTGTGTTATGGGCACGGGGATTTTGGTTAAGTTTTGTTGGGGGATTTTTGAGTTTTGTTGTTTTGCCGTTTTGTGAGTGTGTTGTTTTTCATTTTGAGTAGATATGTTTGTACCTTGTGGGTTGTGTTATGGGCATGGGAATTTTCGTTAAGTTTCGTTGGGGTTTTTTTGAGTTTTGTTTCCTCGTTGGATGCCCCTAACAAATTTATATATATAGATATCGAAACGCAAAAACCCCCCAAATACAAATTGATTTTAGAAACAAATTTTTGCATTGTTACCCAGGCCTAATAAATATGTGAGAGGAAGCCACAGGGAGGAGGGAGCAAGCTTGTTTTCTGCTTCCTTGGAGACTAGGACGCGGAACAATGGTTTCAAACTACAAGAGAGGAGATTCCATCTGAACATGAGGAAGAACTTCCTGACTGTGAGAGCCGTTCAGCAGTGGAACTCTCTGCCCCGGAGTGTGGTGGAGGCTCCTTCTTTGGAAGCTTTTAAACAGAGGCTGGATGGCCATCTGTCCGGGCTGATTTGAATGCAATGTTCCTGCTTCTTGGCAGGGGGTTGGACTGGATGGCCCAGGAGGTCTCTTCCAACTCTTTGATTCTATGATTCTATAGCATTCCAAGCATATAGGATCAAATAGCATAATAATAATAATAATAATAATAATAATAATAATAATAATCCAAAATAATAAATATATCAACTCTAATAGACCTGTGGCCAGGTCCCCAAACTACGGCCTTTCTCTAGCCCGCGTGGCATGGCCTGGCCTGGCCACGCCCACCCGGCGCCACTCCGCTAATCGCGAGAACCCTCTGCTCCGGCTGCTCTGCTCTCTGCGGCCACAAGGCGCCTCCCACTCCACTCCTAGCACAGGGAAGCCAGGAAGCCAGGGGAAGGCAGGCCCGGCCCGGGGAAGGGACAGGCAGCGCTGCTCCGAAGCTGTGCCGTCTGCCTCTTCCCCCCGCCTTCCCCGAGCTTCAGGAAGCCAGGGGAAGGCAGGCTCGGTCCGGGGAGGGGACAGGCGGCGCCACCTGCCCCTTCCCCCCGCCTTCCCCTGGTTTCCTGAAGGCTCGGCCCGGCTCGGCCCGGGGAAGGGACAGGCAGTGCTGCTCCGAATCTGCGCCGCCTGCCCCTTCCCCCCGCCTTCCCCTGGCTTCAGGAAGCCAGGGGAAGACAGGCTCGGTCGGGGAAGGGACAGGCGGCGCTGCCCCAAAGCTGCGCCGTCTGCCCCTTCCCCTGCCTTCCCCCGCTGCCCCCTTACCTACCTTGCGCAGCCCCTTGTGCGAGCCAGACGCTTGCACTAGCCATCCCCTGCCATGCGTTGCTGTGGCCCACATGGCTGTTCTGTGTGGGAGGTTTGGCCCAATTCTATCGTTGGTGGGGTTCAGAATGCTCTGTGATTGTAGGTGAACTATAAATCCCGGTATCTACAACTCCCAAATGTCAAGATTCTATTTTCCCCAAACTCCACCAGTGTTCACATTTTGACATATTGAGTATTCTTAGAGTTTGGTCCAAATCCATCATTGTTTGAGTCCACAATGATCTTTGGATGTAGGTGAACTACAACGCCAAAACCAAAGGACACTGCTCACCAAACCCTTCTAGTATTTTCTGTTGGTCATGGGAGAACTGTGTGCCAAATTTGGTTCAATTCCATCCTTGGCGGGGTTCAGAATGCTTTTTGATTGTAGGTGAAATATAAATCTCAGCAACTACAACTCCCAAATGACAAAATCATTTTTTTGAGTGAAGGACATACATTGGGTTGTTAGGTGTCCAGTGGATTTTGAGTTCTGTTAATCCCACAAACGAACGTTACATTTTTATTTATATAGATTTATTTCCTATATTTATGTTTTTGTGATTAATCACTATGCTTTATGTTCAGATTGTAACAAAAAAAATGCATCATGCATATCAGATATTTACATTACGATTCATAACAGTAGTAAAATAAGACATGTGCAGTGTGCATAGGAATTTCGTCACTTTTTTAAAAAAAATATAGTCTGGCCCTCCAATGGTATGAGGGCCAGTAATCTGGCCCCCTGTTTAAAAAGTTTGGGGACCCCTGCTTTAAGTCAATGACATGACACATAAAAATATATCCCAAAGAACTACAAAAAAAATGAACTGGCCCAACGAATCCATACAGCTATGTAATAATTGGCAACATATATCTATACATTTATATAACCCTTTCAAAATATTTTTGATAACATGTTAATTATACAATACTTATTTAATTTTAAAATATTTAATTATTTTCATTTAAAAATATTTAACTTTTGAATACTTCATTTAGATATTTTAAGTTTAAAATATTTGTTTAATTTAAACATTTTAATATTTTCATTATAAAATATTTAATTCTTTAGTTCTAAAATATTTCATTTACATATTTTGATTTTAAAAATTATTATTTACATTACATTATTTTATTTTAATATTTCAAATTTAAAATATAAAATTGTTTAATTTTAATATTATTCCTTTAATTTTAATATTATGATTTATACATATTTAATATTTACATTTCATAATACTTTATTTTAATGTATTTTATTTGGTTTAATTATGAAATATTTAATTACTTAATAATTTTTAAAAAAATAATTATTTAATTTCAAATTATTAAACTTTAATGTTTTAATTTTAAAATATAAATTGCTTACCTTTACAAAATTTAAATCTAAAAATACTTTAAAATATTTCACTGTTAGTATTTTAATTTAAAAAGTATTTAGTTGTTTACTTTTCAAATATTTTCCATATCACCAAGCTAGGTACGGCAAGGCTGCATACTCTCACCCAACCTCTTTAACTTGTATGCAGAACACATCATGCGAGGATGTGCTGGGCTGGATGAATGCAAAGCTGGAGTGAAAATTGCTGGAAGAAACATTAACAACCTCAGATATGCAGATGACACCACTCTGATGGCCGAAAGCGAGGAGGAGCTGAGGAGCCTTCTAATCAAGGTGAAAGAAGAAAGCGCAAAAGCCGGGTTGCAGCTAAACATCAAAAAAACCAAGATCATGGCAACAAGAATTATTGACAACTGGAAAATAGAGGGAGAAAATGTGGAGGCCGTGACAGACTTTGTATTTCTAGGTGCAAAGATGACTGCAGATGCAGACTGTGGCCAGGAAATCAGAAGGCGATTACTTCTTGGGAGGAGAGCAATGTCCAATCTCGATAAAATAGTAAAGAGTAGAGACATCACACTAGAAACAAAGATCCGCCTCGTCAAAGCCATGGTATTCTCTGTAGTAACCTACGGATGTGTGAGCTGGACCTTAGGGAAGGCTGAGCGAAGGAAGATAGATGCTTTTGACTGTGGTGTTGGAGGAAAGTTCTGAGAGTGCCTTGGACTGCGAGAAGATCCAACCAGTCCATCCTCCAGGAAATAAAGCCCGATTGCTCATTGGAGGGAAGGATACTAGAGACAAAGTTGAAGTACTTTGGCCACATCATGAGGAGACAGCAAAACCTGGAGAAGACAATTATGCTGGGGAAAGTGGAAGGTAAAAGGAAGAGGGGCCGACCAAGGGCAAGATGGATGGATGGCATCCTTGAAGTGACTGGACTGACCTTGAAGGGGCTGGGGGTGGTGACGGCCGACAGGGAGCTCTGGCGTGGGCTGGTCCGTGAGGTCACGAAGAGTCGGAGACGACTCAACGAATGAACAACAACAAGAAGCTAGGTCACAGCAACGAGTGGCTAGGAGGGAGGCCGGGGAGGGAGGGAGGGGGGTCGCCAGGAAGGGGCTCTTTGATGCCACGCGTGGAAGGACGAGCGCGGGAAACCCTTTGAGGTATAGGAATGGTACCCAAAGGCCATCCAGTCCAACCTCATTTTACAGTAAAGGAAGACACCATCAAAGCCCTCCCAACAGATGGTCAACCAGTTGGAAGGGAGTCCCAGAGGTCATCCAGTCCAACCCCCTTTGTCTGTCTGTATGTCCATCCATCCTTCAATCCATCAATCACTCCATCTACATATCTATCTACCTACTACCTACCAACCTATCTATATTCTATCCATCTACCTTCTGTTCCATCTATCCATCTACCTTCTGTTCCCTTCCATATGTCCCTCCTGTCTATCGCTTCAACTGGAACTCCTCTCTTATCTGAGGGCCACAGCAACGCGTGGCAGAGTACAGCTAGTATATTATAAATATATATTTACATGTAATATTACGAATAATATTACAATATAATAGTATAGTACAATATAGTAATATTTAATACTGATATTGTACTATGCTAATAATATAATATATTGTATGTATATATATCTTGTAAGCCACTCTGAGTCCCCTTTGGGGTGAGAAGGGAGGCATATAAATGTCGTAAATAAATAAATAAATAAATAATACTGTATTTTTCATCCCCCTCCCAAAAAAAATTACCAAAAATTTTCCAATTTTTTTAAAAAATGAAAGGAAAATACATTTTTTTCCATGGCTTGAACAGTTTTGGAATTTTTAGATCTCTATTCCAGTTCCTTGAGCTGCAAATGTCATCGAGAGTGCTTGTTTTGTCTTCTTCATTCCAATCAGCCTGACCTGACTGAAAAGAAAACTCTAGTCTAACTGGTTTCTTCCAAAGAGAGCCAACTCCCTTTTAATGCATACTTGTCATTTCCCATTTGGCAACAGACCTCTGTTTCTCAATGAGTCTCTGCTTCTTGCACCACTATTTTCTTCCTCCATTGTGAAATATGTAGGAAGGAAAGTCGGCTGAGAGCAACAGCCCATAGGAGAGAAGGAATAAAAGCTTTCCCAGTAAACTATAAAGCCCAACAAGACTTGTATCATAATTGATACATCTTCAGGTATTATATTCCATACATATGAACCTGGTCATCCTGTTTCCATTGGTCCTGATATGAAATAACTCAGAACTTGAAATTTTTATTTTTTGCATGGCACCTTTCAAATCCTCTCACATGTCATGGTCTAAAGGGAGGTGGTGCTATTTTCTTCTCCAAAATTTGCCTATGTTGATTGTTTTAGGTTATAGCTGTAAACTGTACCACATGTGGACAACCTAACAGTAGAATCGAACATCCATTTCCCAGACTGCAGACTACTGTTTCTAAAATGGCTGCCCTGCCAAGTGACAGTTGGCTCCGCCCCTGTTTCCATGATAACCCAGCTCAACATGAGCTGAGCTGGCTACCATCCCCCTTAGTTATGCAACATTAAATACTTACCATTTAAAACATCTATCTATAATTATACATAACTGCAAGTTAAAAATTTACACTTCACCACAATCGGCTGTCGGTTAATTGATTACACTATCTAGCAAATATTGAAAAAAAAATCAGTTCCTGGTTTCAAAATGTTTATTGTTGTTGTTTATTTGTTCAGTTGCTTCCGAATCTTCGTGACCTCATGGATCAGCCCACACCAGAGCTCCCTATTGGCCATGGCCAGCCCCAGCTCCTTCAAAGTCAAGGATGCCATCCATCCATCTTGCCACTCTTCATTTTTCCTTCCATTTCCCCCAGTATCATTGTCTTCGCTAAGTTTTCCTGTCTTCTCATTATGTGGCCAACGTACTTCAACTTTGCCTCTACTATCCTTCCCTCCAGTGAACTGTTGGGCTTTATTTCCTGAAGTATGGACTAGTTGGATCTTCTCGCTGTCCGATCCACTCTCAGAACTTTCCTCCAATACCACAGTACAAAAGCATATATCCTCCCTTGCTCAGCCTTCCTTATGGTCTAGCTCTCACATCCATACTTTACTATTGCTTTAATTATGTAGATCTTCGTTGCCAGGGTGATGTCTCTACTCTTCACTTTTTTATCGAGATTGGTCATTGCTCTCCTCCCAAGAAATAAACATCTTCTGATTTTTTGGCTGCATTACTGTACCAGCAGTAATCTTTGCACCTAGAAATACAAAGTCTGTCACTGCCTCCATGTTTTCTCCTTCTGTTTGCCAATTATCAATCAGTCTTGTTGCCATAATCTTGGTTTTTTTATGTTTAACTGCAACCTAGCTTTTGCACTTTCTTCTTTCACCTTGATTAGAAGGCTCCTCAATTCCTCCTCGCTTTTGGCCATCAAAGTGGTGTCATCTGCATATCTAAGGTTGTTAATGTTTCTTCCAGCCTTGCATTCATCAAGCTCTGCATGTTGCATGATGTGTTCTACGTACAAGTTGAATAAATAGGGTGTGAGTATACATCCCTGCCATACTCCTTTCCCAATCTTGAACCAGTCTGTTGTTCCATTGTCTGTTCTTACTGTTGCTAGTTGGTTGTTATACAGATTCCTCAGGGGACAAACAAAGTGATTTGGTATCCCCATACCACCAAGACCTTGCTACAATTGATTATGATGTTTTTCTGAAACTCCCTGCCTTCCTCCATTATCCTGCGGATATCGGCAATTTGGTCTCTCGTTGCTGTGCCTTTTCTAAACCCAGCTTATACGTCTGCCAACTCTTGCTCCAAGTATTGCTGGAGTCTACCTTGCAGGATTTAGCGTGAGATCTTCAAAATACTATTTCCTGTTTAATTGTGCAGTATTTATTTTGAAAGTAGTTCTTAGACACCAGAAACTTCATTTTTTTTTATCCCTCTGTTACCTAAAACCCCCGGTGATGCAGTGGGTTAAACCCCTGTGCCAGCAGGACTGAAGACTGACACATCAAAGGCTCGAATCCAGGGAGAGGCGGATGAGCTCCCTCTATCAGCTCCCTTCTCTCATGTGGGGACATGAGAGAAGCCTCCCACAAGGATGATAAAACATGAAATCATCCGGGCATTCCCTGAGCAATGCCCTTGCAAATGGCCAATTCTCTCATGACAGAAATGACTTGCAGTTTCTCAAGTCACTCCTGAGAGGAAAAAACAAAAAACAAAACAAAAACCTAAAACCAAAAGCTTGTAATTTTCCTTAATGAAAATATGCTCAAAAACAAAGAATTTGCAGTTTAACAAACTTTTATGTTTTTTTTAATGATAGAACCTATTTGAAAATGACATTTATAACTCAAGGACAAAAATTGTGTTACATAGTGTTATCTGCATTCCAATCTGTGATTTACCCCTTAATACAGTTCCTCATGTTGTGGTGACCCACAACCATAAAATTATTTTCATTGCTACTTCGTAACTACAATTTAACTACCTGATATGCCCAAATTTGAATACTGGTGGGGTTGGCTGGGGATTGATTTTGTCATTTGGGAGTTGTAGTTGCTAGGATTCATAGTTCACCTACAATCAAAGAGCATTCTGAACTCCACAAATAATGGAATTGAACCAAACATGGCACACAGAACTCCCATGACCAGTAGAAAATACTGGAAGGGGTTGGTGGGTATTGACCTTGAGTTTTCAAGTTGTAGTTCACCTACATCCAGAGAGCACTGTGGACTCAAACAATGATGGATCTGGACCAAACTTGGCACAAATGCTCAATATGCCCAAACCCTGGTGGAGTTTAGGGAAAATAGACCTTGACACTTGGGAGCTGTAGCTGTTGGGATTTATAGTTCACCTACAATCAAAAAGCAGTCTAAACTCCACCAATGATAGAATAGGGCCAAACTGCCCACACAGAACCCCCATGACCAACAAAAAATATTGTGTTTGCTGATGGTCTTTGGTGACCCCTCTGACACCCCCTAGCGACCCCCCTATGGGTCACGACCCACAGGTTGAGAAACACTACCCTAGGAGTTACAAACATAAAAAATAGAAAGCAAGCCTTTGATATTTTGCAATCTCAAATTCTTCTGAAATAGGTGATACACTCTGATTACTACATTCCGATCATGACACTCATCCCATCAGTCATGCCAATTACATCGTATTTGCTTGGTTGTATGAAAAGGTCTAAGACTTCTTGTATGTTTCCCATGCCCTAATGTAGAGACACTAATCTCTGAAATCTGATCAGAAGCAAAGTATCGCAATCATAATATCCTGATGGGAAGACACTTCCTCAGAGTGTGGTAGAGTCTCCTCTGGAAACTAGACCACCAACAATGTGATGCGGTGGTAAAAAAGACAATGGGATTTCAGCCTGCATCAATAGAAGTCTAGTGTCTAGATCTAGGGAAGTCATGCTACCCCTCTATTCTGCCTTGGTTAGACCACATCTGGAATATTGTGTCCAATTCTGGGCACCACAATTGAAAGGTTGACAAGCTGGAATCAGTCCATAGGAGGGCGACTAAAATGATCAAGATCTGGAGAACAAGCCCTATGAGGAGCGGCTTAAAAGTTGAGCATATTTAGCCTGAAGAAGACTGGAGTGAGAGGAGACATGATAGCTATGTATAAATATGTGAGAAGAAGTCATAGGGAGGAGGGAGTAAACTTGTTTTCTGCTGCCCTGAAGACTAGGATGCAATGGAGCCATGGCTTCAAACTACAAGAAAGGAGATTCCATCTGAACATTAGGAAGAACTTCCTGACTGTGAGAGCCAGGCAAGTAGCCAGGGGGGGAGGGGCTCAAGGGGCTTCAGCCCCCCCCCCCAAATTCTCATGGTGGTCCACAAGAAGGCCTTACTGGTGCATTATTTAAACTGTTATGTTTATTCATATCATGATCTGATCACCATACTCAATATATCCCATATGCATGGGGGTATTGGGGTAATGATACAAAAGGTTTGCTAGGCTAGACCCTCTTTCACTCAGACTCAGCCCCCCCAAATCAAACTCAGCGCCCCCCCCCCCAATCAAAATCCTGGCTACAGATTTTGTTCAGCAGTGGAAATCTCTGTCCTGGAGTGTGGTGGTGGCTCGTTTATTGGAAGCTTTTAAACAGAAGCTGTATGTCCATCTGTCGGGGGTGCTTTGAATGCAATTTTCCTGATTCTTGGCAGAATGGGGTTGGACTGGGTGGCCCACAAGGTCTTTTACAACTATGATTCTATTATTATATCTGTTTGTGTATGCCTGCTTGGTAGAGTGACATTAGACTGGAGGTCTCTTGAAGTCTCTTCCGACCCTGGGATGAAAAAGCCATGAAAGTCCCAAAAATGGTTCCTGTTCTTTTTGGTTTTATGTTGGAGATCAATTCACCTTTTGTTCATTCCAGGACATTTTGTGTCAGCTTCCAGTATAGAGAGTTTTTATACCAATTGACCAGATGGGTTTATTTTAAATTAGTAGTGTATTATGCTATAATACATGTTCTTATAATAGCAGATCAGAAATATATACTAGGCATGGTTAGGTTCGGTCAGAATCTTGATAATTCGAAATAAATTTGGAAAGATTTGCTTTTTGAAACTATTTCAAAAATTTTAAGGAAAGTCCTTATGCCCTTCCGAAGCTTTTTCTGCCATTTCTGTTACGAAGCAGTAAGTGAGTTGGAAATGATTCAGCTTTTCCTGCTTCTGGTCTCAAACCTGGGAAGCGTTTTAAACCAAAGTGGATGGATTTCCTGCCTTTCCTCTCCCCTCGCTTAGGATCTGAAGCCTGGAAAGAGTTTTAAACCAGAGTGAATGAATTTCCTCCCTTTGCTTTCCCTCCCCTCACTTCTGGAGTAAAACAACTACTTTCAAAGAAAAGACCACCCAATGAAACAGGAAATAACACTTTCTTTAATGGTTATTAAGGAAGGATTTGGAAGTCTCAGAAGTTTCAAAAAGTTTTGAACATTTTTTTTCTGTGAAAATCGGAATTGACTTCCGAATTCAACCACCATCACCCCCTATATCCGAAATGCGTTTTGAACCTTTTTTTGGGATGAAACAAGCTTATTATTTACCACATTTATTTATTTACCACACTTTTATCCTGCCCTTTTTAGCCTGTTAGAGACCCTAAATTGGGTCTTCTTGGGTCCACATCATGGGAGCACGAAAGGAAGGAGACAGTCCCAAAAAAGATAAAAAAACAAGGTTTATTTTAGTTTCTTCATGAAGAAGACGGACAGCCTGACAGCATACGCAGATGCTACCCTTCAAGTGACTGCCGCCCCCACTTGGCTTTTTGACCACTGATATATAACCTCAAGTAAATAAGAACATTTTTTTTGTCATGGAAAGTACTCTCTTTCCAGCCCCCTCCCTTGACCTTTTGATGGAAAGTACCTTCTTGTACCTGCAGACTCTGCACTTAACCACAACCTTTGAACTTAACCACAATGCAACTTCCGACCTCTACATATCACATCTTGTTTCTTAAAAACATTTTTTCCATGTTGCTCTTTTTCTATAGAGGAAAGGTATATTTCTCTTTTGCTGTTAATTTCATTCAAAGCCCCTTGCTTAGCATTTGCAAATTTCACTCAAAGACCCTTTCAAGCCCAAATGCTTTGTTAGCTCCGCCCCCAGTGCCTTTGCTTATGGTAATTTGGCCAAAGAAAGGGATTGGTTTTTAAAACACTTTTTGTTATCTTGGCTTTACCAAAGTAGCTGAATGCTTATACTGAAAATTAAACTGACCTTTGGAGGCATCCGAATGTTACAGAACCTTAACGAAAATGATTGGTGAGTGTTTCGATTCTTAAATTCCACCCCCACCTTTCCTGCATGTTTCTGATATTGTACAAATACAACAAATTTGATAAAAAAACCGAATTAAAAACAAACATTTGCACATCCCTACTGCCTTGGGGGAAAGATAACAAAGTGGTGCACTTTCCGAGTGTGGCCATTAGAGAGCGGCAAAGGGCCATCCTGGGCAGAAAGACTTCAATAAGACAGTTCCCATTAATGAATCCTGCCCTTGCGGTCTGCCTTGTTGTCCTGGGATTTCAAACCCTTAAATAAGCAAAGAGCAGCTGGCTCTTCATTCATGGGACAGAGGGGGACAAACATTAAGCTTTGCTCCTTCCTTTCCCCAAAGGGGAAGCTGGAGCTCAGCAAACAGATGTAAGGTACAAAGCAGTGAGGATTTCTTTCTTGTCATCCCTCCATTCATCCCTCCTCCATTCCCTTCCTTCCTTCTTTTCCTTCCTCTTTGTTTCCTCCCCTTTCCAGCTCTGAAAGGGCCCGACTCAAACTGTCTCCATGGTAACATTGCTCTCTATGTGGATCTTTCCTTCCTCCTTCATACACATGTCATATTTCTTTCCCAGTGACGTCACAAGGGCCACTTCACCTAGCAATAGTCTATCCAGTGACATCACAGAGGGACACTTCACCTAGTCATTGAAGTGGAAACAGGCAAACATTCATATCATACACACTTTGGTTTTATTACACCTCCCGTGACTCCACAGTAGCAGCAATAATAATAATAATAATAATAATAATAATAATAATAATAATAATAATAATAATAATAAATACATCACACAGTCCTAGACACTTGGGAAGTGTTTGACTTGTGATTTTTTGATACAAAATCCAGCATATAGATCTCGTTTGTTGTGACATACTGTGCTTTTGTGTCAGTAAAATAATAATAATAATAAAAAACTTTATACCCCACCACCATCTCCCCAAGGGGGCTCGGGGCGGCTTACATGAGGCCAAGCCCAGCAATACAATATTTTTTTTTGTCATGTCAGGAGTGACTTGAGAAACTGCAAGTCGCTTCTGGTGTGAGAGAACTGGCCGTCTGCAAGGACGTTGCCCAGGAGACACCTGGATGATTTGATTTTTTTTATCATCCTTGTGGGAGGCTTCTCTCATGTCCCCGCATGAGAAGCTGGAGCTGATAGAGGGAGCTCATCCGCCTCTCCCTGGATTCAAACCTGTGACCTGTTGGTCTTCAGTCCTGCCGGCACAGGGGTTTAACTTTAATACAACAATGCAATTATACAACATAAAAATACAACAAGAAAATATAAGAAAATAAGATAAAATACAAGAAACGGTATAAATAAACACATCAGAACAATATAAAATCACAATATTTGAACACAGAAAGTTGGGTGACATCCGGCTGAAGCATTGGGCTGTGGCAGTTAAAGTGGTGTCAAACTGCATTACTTCAACAGTGTAGTTGACCTTCAGGTCTGGTATTATAATTATATATTTATATTACATGTAATATTACTAATAACATTACAATATAGTGGTATGGTGCAATATAGCAATGTTTAATGCTGATATTGTGCTTTGCTAATACTTACTTACTTACTTACTTAGGCAATCCCTCGTTGGACGAGTAAGATGGTCTTCCGTTATGGATTTCTCTGTGGGTCCATATGTGGCTGTGGAGCCCTATTCTTGCTCTGCATCTTCTTCCGCAGTGAGGGCATTGGTTTCCAGGTGGAAGGCGGGCCCGGTCGGGGTTGGCTTGACGCGCCTTCCTCCTGGCACGTTTCTCTCTTTCACCCTCCACTCGTGCCTCCTCAAATTCTGCAGCACTGCTGGTCAAAGCTGTCCTCCAGCTGGAGCGCTCAAGGGCCAGGGCTTCCCAGTTCTCAGTGTCTATGCCAGAGTTTTTAAGGTTGGCTTTGAGCCCATCTTTAAATCTCTTTTCCTGTCCACCAACATTTCGTTTTCCGTTCTTAAGTTCGGAGTAGAGCAACTGCTTTGGGAGACGGTTGTCAGGCATCCGGACAACGTGGCCGGCCCAGCGGGGTTGATGTTGGAGGACCATCGCTTCAATGCTGGTGGTCTTTGCTTCTTCCAGCACACTGACGTTTGTCCGCTTGTCCTCCCAGGAGATTTGCAGGATTTTCCGGAGGCAGCGCTGATGGAATCGTTCCAGGAGTTGCATGTGACGTCTGTAGACAGTCCATGTCTCACAGGCATAGAGCAGGGTTGGGAGGACAATAGCTTTATAGACAAGCACCTTGGTCTACCTACGGATGTCCCGGTCCTCAAACACTCTCTGCTTCATTCTGGAAAATGCTGCACTTGCAGAGCTCAGGCGGTGTTGTATTTCGGCGTCGATGTTGACTTTGGTGGAGAGGTAGCTGCCAAGGTAGCGGAAATGATCCACATTTTTTAATGTTACACCATTAAGCTGTATTACTGGCATTGGAGAGGGATTGGCTGGTGACTGCTGGAACAGCACCTTGGTTTTCTCAATGTTCAGTGACAGGCCGAGCTTCTCGTATGCTTCTGCGAAGGTGTTTAGAGTGGCTTGTAGATCTTCTTCTGAATGCGCACAGACGACATTGTCATCAGCATACTGGAGTTCTATAACAGATGTTGTTGTAACATTGGTTTTGGCTTTCAGTCTGCTGAGGTTGAATAGCTTGCCATCTGTCCGATAGATTATTTCCACTCCGGTGGGAAGCTTCCCATCAACAAGTATCATAGCGATGAAGATGGAGAATAGAGTTGGGGCAATAACACATCCCTGTTTGACACCTGATTCCACCTTAAATGGGTCACTTTGGGAGCCACTGCTGTCCAAGACTGTTGCCATCATGTCATCATGGAGGAGCCGCAGGATGTTCACAAATTTGTTAGGGCATCCGATTTTGTGGAGGATGGTCCAGAGAGCGCTGCGATTCACTGTGTCGAATGCCTTTGCAAGGTCGATGAATGCCATGTACAGAGGTTGGTTTTGTTCCCTGCATTTTTCTTGGAGCTGTCGTGCAGTGAAGATCATGTCCACAGTTCCTCTGGAGGGGCGGAAGCCATTCTGGGATTCTGGGAGGGTGTCTTCTGAGAGGGGCAGAAGGCGGTTTGCAAGGATTCTTGCGAGGATTTTCCCAGCGGAGGTTAGAAGGGAGATACCTCGATAGTTTCCGCAGTCTGTTCTTTCCCCTTTTTTGAAGAGGGTGATGATGGTGGCGTCCTTGAAATCTGCTGGGATTTTCTCGGTCACCCACACTTTTTCTATGAGCTGGTGGAGTTGGTGTGTCAGCGCAGGTCCTCCCTCCCTCTTTGCTAATAATATAATATATTGTATGTAATATATACCTTATAAGCCGCTCTGAGTCTCCTTCGGGGTGAGAAGGACGGCATAGAAATGTCGCAAATAAATAAATAGGATGCAAATAAAGCAATGGATGGCTGTGTTGAATGGGACTGAAAGGGTCAGAATTCTTACTTAGCCAGGGGCTCAGAATGATTATTGCCTGACCTAATAAGTTAACACTATGGTATCTTTTGCATGAATGATTTTGTGTGGTAATACTCAAATGCAACCCTTTCTTACTTATTGAGACGGGTTTTTAAAAGGCAAATCTTTCTGATAATGAAGCCATAGCTCATGTATATTAGTGGCGTTTGCACAGCTGGAAGAATGTGAGTAAATACTCGTATGATGGGCAGCATCTGCCATTAGTGCATAATATCCCCATCTGCTTGTTGCGGCCAAGGATGTGAAATGGAGGCAGCGGTGGGGAGAGGAATCAATACTCCTCCTGCTCCCTTGGGTTTGTCCCTTTCGGCCTCATTAGGCGCTGTAATCTCAGCCTTGTCGTTTCCACTGCCAAAGCGGGAGTCCATTTCAATACCGATGATCCCTGAGGAAAGATCACATTTGCATCGAGAGATAACCTAGAGCAGCTTTCAGTACAATTGTGTCTTCATACACATGGCAGCATTGCCACAGTCAAGATTGGACTACTGCAATGTGCTCTACGGGGGGCTGCTCTTGAAGACGGCTCGGAAGTTCCAACTGGTCCAACGATCAGCAGCCAGGATGCTAACTGGGGCCCCTTACAGAGAGAGGTCAACCCTCCTGTTTAAGGAGCTCCACTGGCTGCCATTTATATTCCGAGCCCAATTTAAGGTGCAGGTGCTTACCTACAAAGCCCTGTAGGACCAGCCTACCTGCGTGACTGCATTTCCATCTACGAACCCACACGTACACTTCGGTCATCTGGGGAGGCCCTGCTCGTGATCCCACCTGCGTCGCAAGCGCGCTTGGTGGGGACGCGGGACAGGGCCTTTTCCGTGGTGGCCCCCCGACTCTGGAACACCCTCCCCAAAGACCTTAGACAGGTCCCTACATTGGCTGTCTTCAGAAAGAACCTGAAGACCTTGCTTTTCCGATGTGCCTTCCCAGATTAGGAAATCTCCACTACCAAGTCCCATAAGCACTTTACCAGAACCAATGATTGCTGCACATTGCACATTGCACTTGCCCAGAAGCCTTATATACACCTCCTGTCACATCAGCACTTTTAATTCTTGTACCCTTTACTCTGGCCCGGCCCAGTTTTATTGTGTTTTAGTGTATTGTGCCTGTTGTTCACTTTGCTTTATTCTGTTTTAATTGTTTGATTTGCTTAGATTGTATTGTTATGTTGTGTGTTGAAGCCTTGGCCTGTGTAAGCCGCATCGAATCCTTCGGGAGATGCTAGCGGGGTACAAATAAAGTTTAATAATAATAATAATAATAATAATAATAATCCTTCAACCCTAAGAGCCAGAAGCCACCTTAAGAGCCAGACTACTAACTGGTGCGAACTACACGGAGTGGTCAACCTCCCTGACTGCTGTTTATTTTCTGGTCCCAATTCAAGGTGCAGGTTCTTACCTACAAAGCCCGCCTACCTGCGTGACCACATTTCCATCTATGAACCTACATTATCTCTTTAATCTTCCGGAGAGGCCCTTCTCTCGCTCCCGCCCCTATCACAAGTGCGACTTGTGGGGACGAGGGAGAGGGCCTTCTCTGTGGTGGCCCCTTGGCTCTGGAATTCACTCCCCAGAGATATTAGGCAAGCCCCCATCCTGGCAGTCTTTAGGAAGAGCCGCAAAACTTGACTGTTCCAGTGTGCCTTCAATGACTGAATGAACAATAATCCCTGACCTTACCAAACCCTGCATAAAATGCCCTAGGTAGTACTTTATTTTACCTGCTAGTGCAATCACACCCTACTTTGTTTCCCGGATCCCTTATCCTGATACATTATATTGCTCTCTCATTTAGTGTTTTTAATTTTTTTAGTCTCTTGCAATTGGCCCTGACCATTGTGATGAATTTTCTGTGTTCTAATGTTCTGATTTTATATTGTCTGATGTGTTTATTTATATTGGTTCTTGTATTTTCTTTTATTTTATTTCTTTTCTGCTGTGTTTTGTGTTATATATATATATATTTACTGTATTCCTGAGCTTGGCATCATGTAAGCTGCCCTGAGTTCCCTTGGGGAGATGGTGGTGGGGAATAAATAAATAAATAAATAAATAAATATTATTATTATTATCTACACTGCTATATAATGTAGTTTAAATGCATTAATTGGCCACTACAGACTCATAATTGCATTGAACTGCATTATATGAGTCTACATTCCAAACTTGGGATCCAATGATGGAGGTTTGTTCAGCTGGTGGTTAAGGTGCAGCCTCACTTCCATTGATGGCTCTTAGGGCGCTTCCAGACAGCGCCAAAATAGGGTTTAAATAGTGGGCCCAAAAATCCCGAGACCCGACAGCAAGTTCACACACAGACCTGTCAATCTCAGGAAATGCTCCCTCGCCATCCTCATTTTACAAGACAGCAGGATGGAGGGGCGAATGGGGGACATCCGACTGAAGTTTTGGTTTTTAAGTCTCTCCGAGATGCGCTGGAACCCATATGCCCTCATGCGGAGATCTCAATGTACACAAGTAGGTTTCTTATTTATGTGTGTGTTTGTATTTGTGTATATGTGTGTTTGCGCATATGTGTGTGTGTGTGGTTTTTTTGGCATGTGTTGTAATGTATTTATTATTATTATTATTATTATTATTATTGTTATTATTTGTTTTTTATTGTCCCTTAAGCTGTGTTTTTCAGTGTTTTTACAAGTGATGGTCACTCATTGGCCTGATAGGTGTATTGTGTCCAAATTTAGTGTCAATTCCTCCAGTGGTTTTTGAGTTCTGTTAATCCCACAAATGAACATTACATTTTTATTTATATAGATTATTGAACAGCATTCACTCCACAGTATAGATGCACTCTCAGGGCTCTTCCATACAGCCATATAACCCAGAATATCAAGGGAGAAAATCCCACAATATTTGCTTTGAACTGGGTTATCTGAGTCCGCACTGCCATATACCGCAGCTCAAAGCAGGTAATGCGTGATTTTATACAGCTGTGTGGAAGGGTCCTTAGTTACACATTTGTAACTAAGCTGGTGATGTGGGATATCAAAGAATAGAGGTTGTGGCATGAAGTGGAAAGGGGAGAGCATCCAACTCATACTCATAAAAATGTAATAACAAACAGTGGTTTTATTACAGCTTATTGAACTGGTAAGTTCGAGTGTTGACCCGGGAGATGGAAGATCCAGATTCAAGTCTGTAGCTCAGCCATGAAACTCAATCTGTGACCCTGGCATAGTCACTCTCTCTCACTTTGAGGAAAAGTGGGATGTCAACCATAACAATCTAAACCAGTGGTTCTCAACCTGGGTCCCCAGATGTTTTGGCCTTCAACTCCCAGAAATCCTAACAGCTGGTAAACTGGCTGGGATTTCTGGGAGTTGTAGGCCAAAACACCTGGGGACCCACAGGTTGAGAACCACTGATAAACCATACATGGACTTCAAAGTCTGAAAAATGCGAGAAAACAAAACACAGAATAATGTGGTTTTAACTAATTTATTTATACATAAAAACATAGAATTAATTTACATTGGTCACCAGAGCAAAACATTCTTTTTAAAAGCTGCTGTGAACTAAATGCAAGATAAATAATGATAATAATAATAATAATAATAATAATAATAATAATAATAATAATAATGCAGCCTGTGTGCTGGCTTTCTCCCAGGTTGGGACAAGCCAGGAAAATGACATGCTGACAATGTGTGTACTGTCAGAATTACAAACACAACATCAGTGCAAAGGCAGCTGTCAGTCTTATTACATGAGGAAGGTGGAATATGGAAGTATTCTTTGTCATCTCCATAATGTTTTCCTGTACTTTAGGAACGGAGTCTTGGTTTACAGACCATTCATGTATTTGAGGTTAACAGCTTTAACCACAGGGCAATGGGAATCGCAGCCAGCAGGATTCAGGGCATGGGTTGGTATTTTGGGGCACTTACCGAGGGGCATATCCAAGCCAAGGGCTTGCTTCTAATCTTGGAAATTCCTTTAGGAAAGCCACACTCTCTCAGCCTCAGAAGAAGCAATTGTTCCAGGAAATTCCTGTGATAGATCTGCCCTAAGCTGGAAATGACTTGAGGATGCATAACTACAAAAACTGAATCATAGAATCATAGAGTTGGAAGAGACCTCGTGGG
Source organism: Anolis sagrei (assembly GCF_037176765.1). NCBI lineage: Eukaryota > Metazoa > Chordata > Lepidosauria > Squamata > Anolidae > Anolis > Anolis sagrei. The sequence goes on along the minus strand of NC_090027.1, from coordinate 14,677,111 downwards.
CCATCCAGTCCAACCCCATTCTACCAAGATGCAGGGAAATTGCATCCAAAGCACCCCCGACAGATGGCCATCCAGCCTCTTTTTAAAGGCCTCCAAAGAAGGAGCCTCCACCACACTCCGGGGCAGAGAGTTCCACTGCTGAACAGCTCTAAGAGTCAGGAAGTTCTTCCTAATGTTCAAATGGAATCTCCTTTCTTGTAGTTTGAAACCATTGCTCCACGTCCTAGTCTCCAGGGCAGCAGAAAACAAGCTTGCTCCCCCCTCCCTATGACTTCCTCTCAAATATTTAGACATGGCTATCATGTCTCCTCTCCACCTTCTCTTCTTCAGGCTCAACATTCCCAGCTCTTTCATCCGCTCCTCATATGGCTTGTTCTCCAGACCCTTGATCATTTTATTCACCCTCCTCTGGACACATTCCAGCTTACCAACATCTCCCTTCAACTGTCGTACCCAGAATTGGACAAGGTATTCCAGATGTGGTCTAACCAAGGCAGAATAGAGGTGAAGTATGACATCCCTGGATCTAGGCCAGGGGTCCTCAAACTTTTTAAACAGAGGGCCAGTTCACTTCCTCAAACTGTTGGAGGTCCGGATTATAATTTGAAAAAAGCATGAATGAATTCCTATGCACACTGCACATATCTTATTTTTAGTGCAAAAAACCACTTAAAAACAATACAATAATTAAAATGAAGTACAATTTTAATAAATACAAACTCATTAGTATTTCAATGGGAAGTGTGGGCCTGCTTTTGGCTGATGAGATAAGGTTGTTGTTGTTGTTGTTGTGTGCTTTCAAGTTTTTTCAGACTTAGGTTGACCCTGAGTGAGGGCCGGGTCAATGACCTTGAAGGGCTGCATTCGGCCCTCGGGCCTTAGTTTGAGGACCCCTGATCTAGGCACTAGACTCCTATTGATGCAGGCCAAAATCCCATTGGCTTTTTTGCCGCCACATCACATTGTTGGCTCATTTTTAATTTGTTGTCCAAGAGGACTCCAAGATCCTTTTCATACATACTGCTCTTGAACCACGCATCGCCCATTCTGTATCTTTGCATTTCATTTTTTCTGCCTAAGTGGAGTATCTTGCTTTTGTCACTGTTGAACTTCATTTTGTTCATTTTGGCCAATCACCTCTCTAATCTGACACAACCACGTCACTTTTTGATTTGCAGTAGGGTTAGCAACAAGGTGTGCAAGTTTGTATGAGAAGGGGGCTGAAATAGGGAAATATCGTAAGCTCCTCTCATGTTAATGATGCCAGCCAACAGCTGGTACCCTAGGCCTAAGGCGAGGTGAGTGGGAAGAGAAAGCAAAGCCAGGCGCCCCAGGAGATCGAGGACAGCAGGCGGACTCTACCATCCCAAAGGCAATTAGCCCCCTGGGGCTATCAGCAGTTTTGCTGCTGGGTTTCTCCCTCCTAAGACTGCCGCAAACAATGCAAATTTTGCTAATCAGAAACATATGTGCTTAAAACCCAATTAAGAGGCTGGTTGGCAGAGGCGGGGAGAACACTGCGAGGCTTTCATGTTCACAAACCCAAGGATGATTTATAATTGCCAGAGCTATTTTACAATGATCTCAATCATTCACAGAGGGTGAGGAAGTTACGTTTTTGGGCAACAGCCCAGAATTGTCATCCAAACAATCTCATTTGCCTAAGTTTGGGACTGCATGGAGTAAATAGGATTCTCAGCAACTTCCACAAATGTCCTGAAACTAACACATTCCATTTTATCTTAACATGGAACTACAATACCATATAACCCAGTGTTTTTCAACACTGGGGGGGGGGGGGTCGCGAGGGGGTGTCAGCGGGGTCACCAAAAACCATCAGAAAACACAATCTTTTATGTTGGCCATGAGGATTCCATGTGGGAAGTCTGGCCCAGTTATATCATTGGTGGAGTTCAGAATGCTCTTTGATTGTAGGTGAACTATAAATTCCTGTAACTACAACTTCCAAATGTCTTTGAAACCGGGGTACCTTCCCACCTTGTTCCATCAGGTCCACGTGAGAATTCCACAGATAGCTCCCCAGTTAGGGCCTCCCCTCCTGGTTTGTATCAATTTGAGACCCCATCTGCCCCAGTTGTCCCCACACAATCAGCCACACTTTCCCGCCCAAGAACACTTCCCCTGTTCAGCCCACTCAGTTCCCTCGCTGATTCTCTGTCCACCTCAACATCGGAAGCATCCCTACCTGACACCCAAGGGAGACTATACTCCAGTCTTACTTCTTCTGAGAGCTGACTAGCCACAGATTCCAACCATGTAGGGGGGGAGGGGGGCCCGGAGGAGGGGAGCACCATTCAGGTCATGTGGGGGAGGAGATTTGCGGGTCACCAACACCCCAGGGAGAAGCGCAATAGAGTTCTTGCAACCCTGGAGAAGGTAGGAAGTGGTAGGCTCCATGGCAGTCCCCTCGGTCTCAAGGTCCTGCTGATTAATGCTAGATCCGTTAATGATAAGACCGCTGCCATTCAGGACCTGATTCTGGATGAGAGAGCGGATCTGGCATGCATTACTGAGACCTGGTTGGATGAGCTGGGGGGGGGGGGGGGGAGTAAATCTCACTCAGTTGTGTCCACCGGGTTTCGGAGTGCATCAGCAGGCCAGACGGGGGGGGGGGGGAGGAGGGGTCGCAGTAGTCTTTCAGCAATCCATCGCCGTGGTCAGATGCGCTGTCCCGCAGGCACCTGGGTTAGAGTGTGTCCACCTGAAGGTGGGGAACCGTGACAGTGTGGGGTTTCTGCTGGTGTACCGCCCACCCCGCGACCCAGCAGTTTCCCTGTCTGAGCTAGTAGAGGTGGTCTCCAATTCGGCCCTGGCTTCCCAGCGCTTGGTGGTGCTGGGAGATTTTAACATCCATGCTGAGACCTCCTTGTCCGGCGCAGCTCAGGACTTTATGGCCGCCATGACAACCATAGGACTGTCACAAATTATATCTGGGCCCACCCATCAGGCTGGACATACACTCGACCTAGTCTTTGTGGCGGACAGTGGAATGATCAGAGTGGAAGAACAAAACATCCTTCAGGTGTCATGGTCTGATCACTATCTGATCAGTTTTAGACTCTCTGCGACCCTCAACCTTCGCAGGGGTGGAGGACAGATTAAAATGGTCTGCCCTAGGAGACTGATGGATCTGGATGGATTCCTGAGGAATCTTGGGGTTCTTCCTGTCATGGAGCCTGGCGATTCTATCGACGCCTTGGTGGATCTCTACAATAGGGAGATGTCCAGGGCGATAGATACGATCGCTCCCGAACGCTCCATCTCGTTGCGTCGTGACAGGCCGTCTCCCTGGTTCACTGGGGAGCTGGCTGTGATGAAGCACATGAGAAGGGGGCTAGAGCGCAAGTGGAGGAGATCTCGGGACGTGTCTGATCAAGCACGGGCTAAAGCCTCTCTTAAGGCATACTCCGTGGCTATTCAGGTGGCCAGGGAATCTTTCACGACCACCCGTATAGCATCTGCAGCAAATAGATCATCGGAGTTGTTTCGGGTTGTCGGGGAACTCCTTCATCCACCAATGGTGGAGGAGACCTTTGACAACCCAGCAACTCGGTGCTGCGATTTTGCACACCATTTTGCAGGCAAAGTTGCTCAGATACACCTTGAGCTCGACTCCAATTTTATCACAGTGCCAGATGAGGTGATTGAGGCATCTGCTTGCCCAATTTTGTGGGATTCTTTTAGGCTTGTTCTTCCTGAGACCGTGGAGGAGGTCCTTGGGGCTGTGAGGGCGACCACTTCGACTCTAGACCCTTGCCCATCTTGGCTCATTAAATCGGCCAGGGAGGGGTTGGCTGATTGGTTTGTGTTGATCATTAATGCATCGTTGGAGCAAGACATTTTTCCATCTAATCTGAAACAGGCTGTGATTCGTCCACTCCTCAAAAAGGCTTCCCTTGACTCCACGGTGCTGAACAATTACAGGCCGATCTCCAACCTCCCTTTTTTGGGTAAGGTGCTGGAGTGGGTGGTCGCCTCCCAGCTCCAGGGCTTTTTAGATGACATCAACTACCTAGATCAGTCACAGTCTGGTTTCAGGCCTGGTCACGGTACCGAGACAGCCTTGGTCGCCTTGGTGGATGACCTCCGTAGAGAGCTGGACAGGGGGAGTGTGACTCTGTTGGTTCTCTTAGACATCTCAGCGGCTTTCGATACCAACTCTACTACTCTTTTCCACCAAATTCCAAGGAGGCCTCTCGGGTGCCGGACGAGTGCCTGGCCGCTGTGTCTATCTGGATGAGGAAGAACAAGCTGAAGATCAATCCCGACAAGACAGAGGTCCTCTTGGTCGATCGCAAACCAGATCGGGGTATAGGGTGGCAACCTGTGTTGGACGGGGTTACACTCCCCTTGAAGCCACAGGTCCGCAGTTTAGGAGTCCTCTTGGACTCATCGCTCACGCTTGAGGCTCAGGCGTCGGCGGTGTCAGGGAGGGCTTTTGCACAATTGAGATTTGTGCGCCAGCTGCGACCGTACCTCGCGAAGGCTGATCTGGCCGGGGTGGTCCATGCCTTGGTCACCTCTAGATTAGACTACTGCAATGCGCTCTACGTAGGGCTGCCCTTGAAAACGGCTCGGAAATTCCAACTGGTCCAACGGGCAGCAGCCAGGATGTTAACCGGGGCTCATTACAGAGAGAGGTCAACCCTCCTGTTCAAGGAGCTCCACTGGCTGCCGTTTATCTTCCGAGCCCAATTCAAGGTGCAGGTGCTTACCTACAAAGCCCTGAACGGTTTGGGACCACCCTACCTACGTGACCACATCTCCGTCTATGAACCCACACGCTCACTCCGGTCATCCTGAGAGGCCCTGCTCGTGATCCCGCCCACGTCGCAGGCGCGCTTGGTGGGAACCCGAGACAGGGCCTTTTCTGTGGTGGCCCCCCGACTCTGGAACGCCGTCCCAAAAGAGCTTAGACAGGCCCCTTCGCTGACAGTCTTCAGAAAGAACTTGAAGACCTGGCTGTTCCAATGTGCCTTTTCAGATTAGGAACCCCCAATACCAAATCCTAGAAGCACTTTAATAGAACTAAGATCACTGCACACCGCACACCGCACTTACTTTATAATCCTACATACCTCCTGCCACATCAGCACTTTTACTCTTGTACCCATTACTCTGGCCTGGCCCAGTTTTATATTGTCTTGATGTTTCGATGTATTGTTATTGCTGTTGTTTACTTCTGCTTAACTGTTTTAATTTGCTCTAGGTATTGTACTGTTGTATTGTGTTTTGAGGCTTTGGCCTATGTATGCCGCATCGAGTCCTGCTGGAGATGCTAGTGGGGTACAAATAAAGTAATAATAATAATAATAATAATAATAATAATAATAATGTTAAGGTCTCTTTCCCCCAAATTCCACCAATGTTCAAATTTGGGCATATTGACTATTTGTGCCAAGTTTGGTCCACATCCATCACAGTGCTCTCTGGATGTAGGTGAACTACAACTCCAAAACTCAAGGTCAATGCCCACCAAACCCTTCCAGCATTTTCTGTTGGTCATGGAAGTTCTGTGTGCCAAGTTTCATTCAGTTCCATCACTGGTGGCATTTAGAATGCTCTTTGATTGTCGGTGAACTACAAATCCCAGCAACTACAACTCCCAAATGACATAATCAATCCCTCCTCTCAATCCCGTCAGTTTTTGATATTTGTGCTAAATTTGGTCCAGTGAATGAACATACATCTTGCAGATCAGATATTTACATTATTATTCATAACAGCAGCAAAATTAGTTATGAAGTAGCAACAAAAATGTTATGGCTGGGGGTCACCACAACATGAGGAACCGTATTAAGGGGTCACTGTATTGGGAAGGTTGAGAACCTATGATATAACCCATTGCAGTTAATCTGCATTCTGAATCTGAATAATATGTGGATCCAGACTCAGAAGCTAAGTAGGGTTGGACCTGTTTAGTCCTTGGGTGGAGACCACCAAGGAAATTCAGCTGCCTTATGGTGCATTTCAGAGGAAGGAAATGGTAAGCCACGTATGGGTATTCCTTGCCCAAGAAAACCCTACATAATAATGGAATCTCCATACATTGATAGGTGATTGAAGGTACACCCTTACAAATACCAACTTCCAAAAAGCACCACAAAGTAGAAGGTACTCAATAGAAGGCTTAGGCTGATCAGATGTGAAATAAGACCTGTGTTCTCCTTTATTATTGTTTAGGAGCCCCCAGTGGTGCAATGGTTTAAACCAGAGTTTGTCAACCTGGGGGTCGGGATCCCTGGGGGGAGGGTCGTGAGGGGGTGTCAGAGGGGTTGCTAAAGGCCCTCAGAAAACACAGTATTTTCTGTTGGTCATGAGGGTTCTGTGTGGGAAGTATGGCCCAATTCTATTGTTGGTGGGGTTCACAAAGCTCTTTGATTGTAGGTGAACTATGAATCCCAGCAACTACAACGACCAAATGTCATGGTCTATTGTCCCCAAACACCACCAGTGTTCACATTTGGGCATATTGAGTATCTGTGCCAAGTTTGGTCCAGATCCATTATTGTTTGAGTCCACAGTGCTCTCTGGATATTGGTGAACTACAACTCCAAAACTCAAGGTCAGTGTCCACCAAACCCTCCCAGTATTTTCTGTTGGTTCTGTGTGCCACGTTTGGTCAATTCTATCATTGGTGGAGTTCAGAATGCTATTTGATTGTAGGTGAACTATAAATCCCAGCAACTACAACTCCCATATGACAAAAATAAATCCCCTCTCAACCCCAACAGTATTCAAATTTGGGCGAATTGGGTATTTGTGTCAAATTTGGTCCAGTGAATGAAAATATATCCTGCATATCAGATATTTACATTACGATGCATAACAGTAGTAAAATTAACAGTTAGTAACTAAAACAATTTTATGGTTGGGGGGGTCAATACAACATGAGGAACTGTATTTGGGGGTCACGGCATTAGGAAGGTTGAGAAACGCTGGGTTAAACCCTTGTGCTGGCAGGATTACTGATAAATAGGTCAGCGGTTTGAATCCAGGGAGAGCGGGTTGAGTTCCCTCTGTTAGCTCCAGCTTCCCATGCAGGGACATGAGAGAAGCCTCCGAGAAGGATGGGAGTACATCAAACATCCAGCGTCCCCTAGGCAACATCCTTGCAGATGGCCAATTCTCTCAAAACAGAAACGACTTGCAGTTTCTCAAGTCGCTAAAAAACATTGTGTAGAAGAGGACATTTCATCTAGAGACAACTAACTAAATTCACTTTCCTATACAGATCTATTAGAGAAAGCTTCAATAAGAAATCTTGAAAGTGCCCATGTTTGGAATGAAAAATGGTCAACCTGTGACTTCCAGATGTTGGACTGCAGTGTCTATGCTGCAGATAGAGGGGCCACTGGAGAAGGACAATGGGATTTGCACTCCAACCACATCTGGAAGAGCACAAGTCGTTCCCCCGTTTAAACCAGGTCTTGTAATTCTTTTAAGTGACAGCCCTCAGATCTTCAGCAACAAGGGATTATGCTTATCTCCAGGTCATAACAGGTTTCACATGCTATATAACAAACCTCTAAATCTCTGTACAGGAAATAAACCAGGCTGTCTGTCTGGTTTTCCTGGATGTATGCAGCACTGAAGAGCATTCAGTCATCTTCAGAAAGCTTCAAATGTTCAAAGTAAATGAGTGTAGAATTTACGAGGGTTGAATGAAAAGTAATGTCTCCACCTTTGTTACTTGGTTTTGGATGGGAACATTTTAATAAATCAAATGCAGAAATAATCCTTAGAATGTGCTCTTTAACTACCACTATTCACTTTTCGATATAATAACCAGACAATTGGATACATTTCTGCCAACGATGAACAAGTTTTCTGAAGCCGTCGACTCTGGAACTCCCTTCCACTGGAGATCAGAACTGCCCCTTCTATCTTAACGTTCAGGAAACAGGTGAAAACTTGGCTTTGGGGATTGGCATTCGACGAATGAGCCATGATCCTGTGATATGGATGGATGACGACGAATAATGATTTTTGATGACGACTGACCACTGTAATTATATGATTGTATTTTGCTATTTTAATGTTAATTTAGTGTGATTTAGTGTGATTTTGAATATGATGTTTTAATGACTGTCTGTAATATTGATGTTGGAAACTGGCCTGAGTCCCTCGAACGGAGGTGCTAAATAAATAAAAGAAGTCGACACTCTGTTTCCGCAACCCATCGTGCACAGATCTCCAATAGCCAAGCAAAGCAATAATGTGACATTCTTGTGAAATTCCGATTATGCTTGAAATTTCTCTCTGAGTGGTACGACGATCATCCTGAATCATTCTGTCAACCTTTTGCTTGTGAAACTCGGTGGTTGCTGTCACAGGATGTCCAACTCTTTATCTATCACACAAGTCAGTTGTTTCCACTTCAACATTTTTAATGATGCACAGTACTCACATCAGCTTGCATTCTCTGATGAATCTCCTTTGGGGTGACACCTTCTGCTGTCAAGAATTCAATGACTGCACGTTGCTTAAGTCGCAATGACCAACCGTCTGCGCAGGGTTTCATACTTTGCACTTTAACAACACAACCATTCAATGCTAGGGCTTCCCACCAAAAGGGAACTGTAGAGGAGTGTCTACTGAACAAGCCAGTACCTGCCGCATACCAGTACTGCAATCTGTTGAGGAATTACGAAGGTGGAGGCATTACTTTTCATTCAACTCTTGTACACATCTTGTGCAGATTATTCTTTTCCAGATGGTGCCCTCTGAAGATGCTGAACAATAATTCTTTGGTTATAGGAGCTCCCCAGTGGCACAATGGGTTAAACCCTTGTGCTGGCGGGACTGCTGACCAAAAGGTTGCTGGTTTCAATCTGGGGACCAGGGTGAGCTCCTATCTGTCAGCTCCAGCATCCCATGCGGGGACATGAGAGAAGCCTCCCACTGGATGGGAAAACATCTGGGCGTCCCCTGGGCAATGTCCTTGCAGATGGCCAATTCTCTCACACCAGAACACTTGTAGTTTCTCAAGTCACTCCTGACACGATTTTTTTTTGTTGTAGAACGAGATATTAGACTATGTTTCAAATCACAAAACATTAGTATAGATTCTGATATCCAGCGGCAATCTAATTTACACACAACTAACCGAAGTTCCCTTGGTCTTGACAAACAAAACCCATCAAAATCAAGTGGACTTTGGTTAATTGTGAATAAATTTGCCCAGCAAGTTCAGCGCAAATTAAGCTGGATCCAACCCTGTATCATTATTGGTGTTGAGAAACTCTAGGTCAGCATTTCTCAACCTGGGGGTCAGGACCCCTGGGAGGGTCACAAGGGGGATGTTAGAGGGGTCACCAAAGACCATCTGAAAACACAGTATTTTCTGTTGGTCATGGGGGTGTTGTGTGGGGATTTTGGCCCAACTCTATCGTTGGTGGGGTTCAGAATGCTCTTTGATTTTAGGCAAACTATAAATTCCAGCAACTACAATTCCCAAATGTCAAGATCTATTTCCCCCAAACTCCACCAGTGTTCACATTTGGGCATATTGAGTATTCATGCCAGGTTTGGTCCAGATCCATTATTATTACAGTGCTCTCTCGATGTAAGTGAACTACAACTCCAAAACTCAAAGCCAATGCCCAGAGCCTTCTAGTATTTTCTGTTGATCATGGGAGTTCTGTGTGCCAAGTCTGGCTCAATTCCATCATTGGTGGAGTTCAGAATGCTCTTTGATTGTAGGTGAACTATAAATCCCAGCGACGACAACTCCCAAATGACAAAATCAACCCTCCACCAATCCCACCAGTGTTCAAATTTGGGTGTATTGGGTATTTGTGCCGAATTTGGTCCAGTGAATGAAAATACATCCTGCATATCAGATATTAACATTATGATTTATAACAGTAGCAAAATTACAGTTATGAAGTAGCAACGAAAATAATTTTATGATTGGGGGTCACCACAATATGAGGAACTGTTTTAAGGGGCCATGGCATTAGGAAGGTTGAGAACCACTGTTCTAGGTTCATCTTTCTGTTCAGCCAGACTTTGGCAGGTCAGCTTGGCATTTGGACAACCCTGCATGAGATGAGCAGGAAGAGCAGATGCATTTCTGCCTTATTTTGGAAGATATATGGGGACATGGTAAGAGTAAAAATTAGTGACAAACTTGGCTTATTGATTTTTAAAAAACCTCTAAAATAAAATTGGCACGTTTAGACTTAAGTGCAGGACTCAGCTTAACATATTGTGGTAGCGGTCATACCAAGTACTTGGCTCACAACACAAGACCCATGTTCATAGTATCAATGGGAGCTACTAAAAATAGGTTCTCAGGTGCGGCAGTCAGTGTGGGGTCAATGCGTTAAACCAACACAACAGCGACTTTGCCATCTGTTAAATGCTGTGCTGATCTCCTAAGGATACAATTTCAAGATGCTTTTATTAGCTGTTTGGATTTCCCATTTCTCTACAAGGTTTTTATTTTTGTTGTTGTTGTTGCATGAATGACATTTCAAGAGCCATGATGGAAACTGCAGCTCTCCAGACTAGAACTCCTAGTATTCCTCACTATTGGCAGTGCGGCTAAAGTGACTGGAACCTGCAGTCCAACAACATCTGGAAACACACACAAGTCCCATCCCTGTGTGTAACCTTTTAGGGAATTTAATGCTGAAGATAGGCATGCATTTGTATTAGCTTTTGTTGTGCACACCAGCCTTGTATGCTTGATACTTCTTGGTATGGATAACGTTTCCCCAGAACCAGAATCAGCAATGCTCCTGGTCCCATTCACACTATACTACTACAGTACCTTGCTATATTATAGAACTCCTATATGCTGCTGACAACATATTCTGTGCGCATTCAGAAGAAGACCTACAAGCCACTCTAAACACCTTTGCAGAAGCATACGAGATGCTCAACCTCTCATTGAACATTGAGAAAATCAAAGTGCTCTTCCAGTAGATACCAGTCAATCCCTCTGCAATGCCAGAAATACAGCTTAGAAAATGTTGACCATTTCCACTACCTTGGCAGTCATCTCTCCACAAAAATCAACACTGACACTGAAATGCAATACTGTCTGAGCTCTGCAAGTGCAGCATTTTTCCAAATGAAGCAGAGAGTGTTTGAGGACCGGGACATCCATAGGGATACAAAGGCGCTTGTTTATAAAGCTATTGTCCTCCCAACCCTGTCATATGCCTGCGAAACGTGGACTGTCTACAGACGTCATACGCAACTCCTTGAACGATTCCATCAGCACTGCCGCTGAAAAATCTTGCAAATCTCTTGGGAAGACAGGTGGATAAATGTCAGAGTCCTGGAAGATACAAAGACCACCAGCACTGAAATGATGCTCCTACGCCATCAACAATACTGCCCGATTACCATCTCCCGAAGCAGTTACTATACTCCCAACTCAAGAACGAAAAATGGAATGTTGGTGGACAAGAAAAGTGATTTAAAGATGCGCTTAAAGTTAACCTTAAAAACTGTGCCATAGACACTGAGAACTGGGAAGCCCTGTCCCTAATTGGAGGTCAGCTGTGACTAGAAGTGCTGTGGAATTCGAAGAGGCACGAACGGAGGATGAAAGGGAGAAATGTGCCAAGAGGAGGGCACATCAAACCAACACTGATTGGGACTGCCTTCCACCTGGAAATTGATGCCCTCACGGTGGAAGAACATGCGGATCAAGAATAGGACTCCACTACATATCCACAGCCAAGACACTACACTTGGATGAGGGATCGCCTAAGTAAGTAAAGTACTTTGCCATGGCTCCTTCCTATGGAATCCCAAGATCTGTAATGCTGTGAGGGGTTTTGAATTCTCTGCCAGAATTCCATAGCATGCCCCTCAAACAAGTTATTATCATGGTATTATAACCACAGTGTGAAAGGCACCCATTTGTGGAAATGTCACAGTTTTCAGGACTTGCATACCAAGCAAGTCCTGAAAACTGCCCCGAGGCTTTTTAGAGCTTTTCTCAGATAGGAGGTCTAAGCTGTGGAATTTCCTGCTCATAGAGGTTGTCATGGCATCTTCCCTACCGGCTTACTGGTGGCAAAGGAAAACCACTTAAAGGACAAGTCAAAATATTTACATTGAATACATTTGGGGCTTTGCTTCATGCCGGGGCCCTTCATTTTATTCATTGCCTGCTATTTTATTTTAGGAGCCCCTGGTGGTGCAGGGGTTAGACTGCTGAGCTGCTGAATTTGCTGACTGAAAGGTCAGTAGTTCAAATTTGGGGAGTGGGGTGAGCTCCTGCTGTTAGCCCCAGCTTCTGGCAACCTAGCAGTTTAAAAACATGCAAATGTGGGTAGATCAATAGGTATCACTTCAGTGGGAATGTAATGACGATCCCTGCAGTCATGCTGGCCACATGACCTTGGATGTGTCTACGGACAATGCCGACTCTTTGGCTTAGAAATGGAGATGTGCACCACACCCAGAGTCGGACACAACTAGACTTCATGTCAAGGGGAAGCCTTTATCTACTTTGTCTTAATTTATGTGCCTCTGCATTTTCTTCTACAGCGTATGGAAAAGCAGTACATAAATGTAAACAGGGGCGGCGAGGGGAAGCTCCCTGCTCTGCTGACAAGGAGCAGTCAAAGCTCAATCCACTCCAAGGCAGAGGATCTGCTTTGGGGGATCAAATCTTGGATAGACCAACAAGGTGTGTTATTTTAAAGGATGTTTAAATGCTCAGTTTTGTGCAACTATGACCAGGCTGTGGATCTCTCTTCCTCAGGAACCTGATCATTCCCCCTTTTAATACCCTTTCAAAAAGTTGCAAGAGGGTGGGTACATCCTTCCTTTCTTCCTTTCTAGGAAAGTGCTTAGTTTATTGATTAGCGATTTCTTCCTCTGCTTTTTAACTATCCCTGCTTTTAAAAAAATACATTTACTGCTTCTGTTGGTGCATTGTTGCTTAAAAAACCCCACCTGAATGTGTTTTTAATTTTTAAACCAAATTCAACAGATATATAATTTTATTATTTTTGTTAAAACTGCTAGATTTTTAAAAGATTTTTTAATAAATAAATAAATGAATGAATGAATACGACCTACTGTGTGGAGTTGGGATCATGGAGGGGAAGAGAATAAGTAAGGAAAGAGGAAGACATGAATGGCTCCTGGGTTGGAGAGGCACACATACAATTGTCATGATAGCATGCTTTCCATTGCGTTGGGATCCTGTTTACAGTTATGATGAGTCTTGTTCTCCTACTGAAGCCATGAACAAGGAGGAAGGGTAAGAGCACAGTGGTGTCCACATGCACGTGGTGGCTGGGCTGGAGTGGGCATTGAATAGCTTCATCCACCTTACGAGCCACAGTAGCACTATGGGTTAAACCCTTGTGCCGGCTGAACTGCTGACCTGAAGACTTAAATGTCAGTGGTTCGAATCTGCGAGATGGTGTGCGCTCCCATCTGTCAGCTCCAGCTTCCCATGCGGGGACATGAGAGAAGCCTCCCACAGGATGGTAACACATCCGGGCATCCCCCGAGCAACATCCTTGCAGACGGCCAATTCTCTCACACCGGAAGAAACTTGCAATATATTCTCAAATTGCTTCTTACACGATAAAAAAACTCCCACCTTAAAATAAGTACATGGACATCTCAAATGCTTATGGTTCTAAACTGGTGGCTGACTTGCAAGCAAACTGCTTGCTGGCCTTTGAACTGATGACTTTGAACTGATGGCTTTAAATAAATCATCCATGATCGTTGAAGGCGGGCTATATGGCCATGTTCTAGAGGCATTTTCTCCTGACGTTTCGCCTGCATCTATGGCAAGCATCCTCAGAGGTACCTCTGAGGATGCTTTTATTTTATTTATTTATTTTTATTTATTATTTGGACTTATATGCCGCCACTCTCCTGGGGCTCAGAGTGGCTTACAAGAATGGCTAAAATCTAACAAAATTTAAAAGCAATTTAAAACAATTTAAATTGTTTGCCATAGATGCAGGCGAAACGTCAGGAGAAAATGCCTCTAGCACATGGGCATATAGCCTGGAAAAATCATCCATGATTCTTGTCTGGTGAGCAACCCTCATTCATCTCAGCGTCACTTCAGCAACGACACTACAACTCCTTTCTTGGTGCGGCATGTCCTAGAAGGCCACATGGAATAGATGGATGGTATGGTGTAGAATACAAACTAGACTACACAAATATTCATCCGTGCTATGTTCAGGCACACTCTCGTGCATGTGCACCACTGCCCTATTACGCTTATGTTTCATCACCCCCAAAAATGACTTGATGAAGGACAAGGAGACTTCTGTGTGGCTCAAAACCCCCTTTTTTCGTGGTAAAAGATGTGAAAGTGAATGTGGAAATGTAAACACTATACATTTTCTAAACCAAAAAGAGCCATAAAAATATTCACATTTTAGATCAACAGTTATAAACATTCTCATTCCAAAAGCACAAGTACATTTCAGTTCTCCCTACCCCACAACAGAAACATAAAAATATACCTCTCCCATTGCTAACCTGCTTCGATAATTAGTAATATTGAATGAAGAGCCAAGAGCGTCAACAATCCACTGGCTGATTACCAGATGATGGCTTCTAATTACCTACAACACTTTGGGTGGCTATTCTGGAGAAAGGGGAGACTCCTCAGGGATCCAGAACACAGCTGTTTATCTCTTCGTTTGAAGAAAATGCCATCTGTTTTCCAAAGTAGAATTGGGATACTGTTGGGCCCTTTAGACAACATTAGACTACAAAATGCACCATCCCTTGGCTTGACTTGCTGGAGATGATGGATGTCACAGTCTCATGATAATTTAGGGATGACAGCCTTTGCACTCCAGAATCCTCTTCATATCGTTTTCTAGAAGAGTATAGCTCTCACTTCAGCCAATGAGAATGAAAAGGTATCTTGAAGACCCATGATGGCACATTATTTCGTGTGTGCATGTGTTAATCTTTCTTAACCAAAAGAACCAAGGGTCAAACGGCTTTTCCCAAAGTGCTTCAAAATGGCAACCAAGAATCTTTTGGAACACGAGCACTTCTTGTTGCACAGCTTAAAAACTCTAGAAGGATTGCAATGGTTTTTATATGGCTGTGGGGTTGGGGGGGGGGGCAAATGGAGCTAAATTTCCCTTCCCAGCATCCCTTGGTAATGTGCACCTGAGTTGCAGGTAAGAGGGAGGCACCTGTTCCATCTGGAATAGAGATACTTGCGTGTTTTTGACCAGAGCTGCAACTGGGGGTTGATTCTACTCTGTTAGAATGGTCAATAAGCAATGCACACCCTTTCTCTTTCTTAAAAAATACATTAGAAGTGGAAATGCACTGGGCATGATGAACTGGGAACAGTGCCTCACCACACAAGCCCATGAGACATGATGACAGCTAGTGATGCATTTTGGCTAGTTAAGGACTTCAACCAATGGACAAGTGGTTCTCCTGGATTTAATCTGGTTGAAAGTAGTCTACCCCCTCCAGAGCGGGCAAGCAGACTGAGCACCATTCAGATTTCAGTGGCAATGATGTCCTCATAAGGAACATCAGTGCCCTGGAGGTCAAGCTCTAAGGGCTCCTTGCCATCCTCTCCTGCAGCCAACTCATGAAGCATCTTCTCCAAATTCTGGTTCCGTTTGTACATGTGCAAGTAACTCTGCTGCAGCTGCTTCTGGTAGTGGATCACTTTCTCTTTTTCCTCTTTCCAGGTCTGTCGTTCCTGCTGGAAGCCAGTTGTCATGTGCTCGTTGTTGTTCCGCTCCTCCTGCAACTCCACTTTCAGCTTCTCCACTTCTCTCCATAGAGCTTGGGCATCCTCGGCCACGTTGGCCTCCAGGCTTCCTGGGGCCATTCCACACTTCATCTCCTCTCGGAGGATTGTCAGTTCTGTTCTGAGCTCTGCAATTTCCTGCTCCAACAAGTTCACCTTCTCCCTCAGCAGTTCTGACTCGTTCTTCTTGCGTTGAAGCTCATTTTCACTCACATCCAACTCCATAGCCTTGGCATGCAGAGACTCTTCCAAGTCCTGGATTTTCATCTCTAATAGTTCCATCTTCGCTCGAACATCCTTCAGTTGAGCTTTCATGTTAAGGACCTCATTGATCTTGCTGTTGAGTTCTGCTTGGGATTCCTTCAGCTGCTGTTTAAGCAGAGAGATTTCCCCAGACTTCTGACAAACCTGTAAAACACAAGACAAGTGTCAGGCTGTCTGCTAGATACTTGGCCTGTTGCAGTACCCAAACTGCAGTGCAATGCAGTTTGGCACTGGCCACCACATGTATATAGTATTTATGAGAACAGATTAAAAAGTTGGTAACCAGAGGTGGAGAGTGCATCTCTTCAGGAATAATCTGTCAGAGGCACATGACAATGGTGTAACTGGGAAGCCCTAGCCCTTCAGCGCTCCAGCTGGAGGTCAGCTGTGACCAGCAGTGCTGTAGAATTTGAAGAGGCATGGATGGAGGGTGAAAGAGAGAAACATGCCAGGAGGAAGGCATGTCAAGCCAACCCCGACCGAGACTGCCTTCCACCTGGAAACTAATGCTCTCACTGCGGGAGAAGATGCAGATCAAGAATAGGGCTCCACAGTTACCTATGGACCCACCAGTACACTGATCTTGGAAGACTATCCTACTTGGACAACGAGAGATTGCCTAAGTAAGTAAGTAAGGTGTACCAAAAAGAACACAAAGATAACAAAATAGTGAGGGAATGTTACTTTTGAACAACAGTACAAATTACCATTGGTCATGATAGTGGGATATCCTGGGAACTGTAATCTAAAACCAATTCGGGGTAGGAAGATCTTCCTGGGTCCTAGTTTATTTATTTATTTACTATATTTATATACTATCCCTCTCAACCTGCAGCTAACTTGGGGCGGTTTACAGTTGATAACAAGACCATAAAATACAATTATAATACAATTAAAAACATTAAGATAATGCTGCATTTGGCTATAGACAAATGGGACTCAGGACAACAATTCGATGCTGACACAATATAAACATATAATAAAACTCAATCAAATACCTAAAAACAAATGTAAACATACATTAAAACAGTTTTCCAGGTTAAAAACATCATCCAAATCAGTCCAAATTGCAGTCAAATACATCTCATATTTGCCAGTAAAATCAGTCTAATCTGCAAATGCTTGCTCCCATAACCAGGATTTAAGTTTCTCCTGGAAGGTCAGGAGGGAGGGGGCAGATCTAACCTCCTTAGGGAGGGGGTTCTATGGCAAGCACATAGAAATCAATAGATATCATCCGAGACTTGGAACATCTAAGGTCATATGGTGAGAGAGCGCCATCTCCTGATTATTTAATGTAAATAGCAGGCAATTTCAGAAACTCTTTTATTTTAAGCAAGTTTCTTTGGTTTTCATATTAACAACTAAATAATTGAGGCTGAATTTAACTAAAAAGAGATTGCCTTGATCAAATCTTATGTTATAAGTATATAAAACTACTGACTCACATACCACAGACCTTACACTCATCCCAAAACCCCTATCCTAAACAAAATAAACCCTCATCCCCACACCCGTGCACCCTTCACCATGACTTCCCACACCGAAGCACTACGAAACCTTTAAGCCTATTTATCTATCCTTATTCATGGTAAATCTAAATTCCTAATGGAGCTCCTCTATATTACTGACTCTATTCAGATATGCCATGGCCAACTTCCATTTTTCTAGAAAGTCCTCATTACTCTTATTCCTCCTGTTATAAGTTAGTCTGGCCATTAGCATATATTCTCACATTCTTTCCCTCCAATCCTTTTTGGTTAGACCTTTTCCCCCTTTCCAATCTTTGGCTATGGTCAATCTTGCCACTGCAAAGCTATATTGATATATTTCTTGGTCCTTTTGATTATTGTTTTCTCTCTGTAGACCTAGCAGTCACAGTCCTGGGCTTTTAAAATCTTGTTATGTAACATTTTATTTGTCTCCTTAATGACCTTATCCCAAAATTCCTGTATGATCACACAGGTCCACCACATGTGGAGGAATGTCCCTTTCTGTTTCCTGCACCTCCAGCAAATACCTTGTTGTGACTTGACTATTTTGGCCAATGTTACTGGAGTGATATAACACCTATAAAACATTTTGTATTGATTCTCCCTGATTGAACCTGATAAAGTAAATTTGAATTCTTTGTTCCATAGGTATTCCCATTTGTCCAATTCTATTGGTCTGCCTAGGTCCTTGGCCCAGGATATCATTACTGTCTTAACTCTGTTGTCCTCCATATTATAGCTTAGTATGTATTTGTATAATATAGAGATTATCCCTTTTCCCATATTCTTTCCAATTCACTTTTCCCATATTCTTTCCAATTCTGATTCTTTGGTTGCAAATCCAATCCTCAAGTCTTTTTTGTATCTTTCATGCAGTTGGTGATAACGAAACCAATCATTAATCTCCAATTCTTCCCACCCTTTTAATTTCCACTTTTCATTTTCTCTAATAAGGTATTCTTTATATGTTCTTGTTTTTACCCTTAATGTTGGTCTTGTAACTGCTTCTAGTGGCCTCAGCCAAAGGGGTTTTTTTGGTTCCATACCTTTTCTGTATTTTTTCCAAATATACAATAGTCCCCCTCTAATTATATGTTTATTAAAATGTGCTGATTTCCTGAATGTTATGGAAAAAATTTAATACAAATTTTTGACTGAAAGCAGTGGAAAACAGGCAGAAATAGCAAGTCTATGTGTATTAAGATATGTAAATGATAATAATTTGTACTTAATGACAAAATTAACTAATTGATTGAATAAGGTATATAGGCATATACACATCAAAAATATTGGTACTTGATTATATTTGCCATGATTTGCTTTTCTGTAATGTACCATAATTAAAATAAACAGTTTTAACTTAAAAAAAAAAGATCACTACTGATGGAAAGGTCATGAGTTCGAAGCCAGCTCAGGTTGGAGTGAGCTTCCGACCAATTTGTGTAGCTTGCTGTCGACCTTTGCAGTCCGAAAGACAGTTATTATTTATTATTATTTACAGCTTTTATATTCCGCCCTTCTCACCCCGCAGGGGACTCAAGGCGGATTACAGTGTACACATATATGACAAACATTCAATGCCAATTTTGACATACAAACATATACAGACATAGACAGAGGCTATTAACTTTTTCTGGCCGCCGGGGAGCTGTTGCTTTCATCGTCCATCTGCGATGCTGATGAAGCACTTCCGCATTCCCACATGCTTCCCCGCTGGAATGCTTTGCTGGAGTCTTCTTTATGGCCTCATAAATCAGTTAATTTAGCCTCCCCACACTTTAAGGTGGTACCTTATTTTCCTACTTGACAGATGCAACTGTCTTTCGGGTTGCAAAGGTCGACAACAGGCTACACATAATTGGCTGGAAACCCACTCCAACCCGGGCTGGCTTCGAACTAATGACCTTTTGTTCAGAGTGATCTTAATGCAGCTGACACTCAGCCTGCTGCGCCACAATCCCGGTGCTTTGACAGTTGCATCTGTCAAGTAGGAAATTTAGGTGCCACTTATGTGGGGAGGCTAATTTAACTAATTTACGAGGCCATAACCTCCAGCAAGCATGCAAAGAATGAGGAAGTACTTCATCAGTGTCACAAATGGACGGTGAAGCGACAGCTCCCCTGGTGGCCAGAATACCCTCATGAAAAAGCTGGATTGTTAAATAGCCTCTGAGTGTCTGTGTATATATGTTATGTGTCTATGGTATTGAATGTTTGCTATGTATATGTACATATACATCCATCCTGAGTCCCCTGTGGTGTGAGAAGGGTGGAATATACATACTGTAAATAAAATAAATAAATAAAAATCTCATCCGCACCAAATGCGACTGCGATGGTGGTGGGACCAAGAGCAGGACCTCCCCGGATGATCTTAAAGTCTTTGATGGTTCGTATAATAAAGTTATTATAAGAATAAAGTTATTATTACTGTTTCCACAGATGTGGCGCTATACTGCACCATCCTGGGCCAGACTGAATAAATGAAACTTAAACAAGCATGGTTTCTGCATGTTTAGATATCTAATCACAATGCAGACTTTTCACCCTGTTTGTATGCAAACACAACTCCTGTAACAAAGATGAAAAGAGAAGTTCCTACAAGAAAAAGCAACCTCACCTCCCACTGTGTTTCCTCCAGTGCTGGAGCAAAGGCGGTCTTCTCTTTCTCGTAGGACCTTAGTTTGGTCTCCAGGAGATCCTGCTCCTTCATCAGGTTTGCCAGTTCCTCTCGGAGCTGCTTCTTCTCCTGCTGCAGCTGGAAGACCTGGAGCTGCAGAAGCTGCTGCGCCCGCTGGCTCTTCTGTGAGGTCTGCTTGAGCTTGTTGTTGCACTTCTGCTTTAGCAGCTCCATTTCATCCCTGCAGCGCCTCTGTTTTTCCTCATAGCTTTGGCAGGACGTGATCTCCTTCTCCTCAAAGCTGCTTTGGAGCTCCTGCAACTCACCTTCCCTCTCCAGCAGCTTTTGCTCCAACTCATGGATGGCTGACTCCTCTGTGGAGATTGGGGAACGGATGCAGGAATTCTCAGTAGGTTGGGGATGGGCAGTGGCAGCAGCAGTTTTGCCTGGATTGAGGATTTTGGTTCCCCCGTCAGAGAACGACAAAGCCTTGAGGCTCATCATGTTACTGTTCTGAAGGATGGCACACTGAGTGATGTTGTGGGCAGAGCCCCCAAATCGGCTAATGGGCCCCACTGGGGCAACAAGAGGGTCCAACTGGTAGCTGCTGGCTGTACTGTGAGTCGGGAGGCTTGACATGGAGTTCCGCCCTGAGTCTGATAGTCCCCCAGAGCACAAAGCTGCCTTAAGGTCCGCATCTTTAGCTTTGTCCTGGGACTGGAGCGACTGAGAGGTATGGCTACCATGTTCTGGAGAAGAGTGGAGGACTGTGTTGGAACGAGGGAGCACAGGCTTGAAAGCGGTGGGCCTGGCAATATTCTTGTCTGGGCCCTGAAAAGAAAGAACAATCAGCCTGTTAGTGCAGGTTCAGAAGTATCCCACAACTGACCCTTTTTACTTGTTACTGAAGAAGACATATGTGTGTGTCACTTTCCCCTATGAAGATCAATGGACACATGTAGGTTAAACCACTGGTAATAGTACAGCAACCACAGAGCTGCTGAACTTGCTGCCTGAAAGGTCACTGGTTTGAATCCAGGGAGCAAGGTGAGCTCCCACTGTTAGCTCCAGCTTCTGACAACCTAGTAGTTTGAAAACATGCAAATGTGAGTTGATCAATAGGTACTGCTCCATGCAGCCATTTATTTATTTATTTACAGTATTTATATTCCGCCCTTCTCACCCCACAGGGGACTTCAGGCCGGATTACAATGTACATATGTATGGCAAACATTCAATGCCATAGACACACAACATATATAGACAAACAGTCAGAGGGTATTTAACATTCCAACTTTTCCTGCCACCAGGGGAGCTGTTGCTTCACTGTCCATCTGCGACACCAATGAAGTACTTTCTCATTCCCTGCATTCTTGCTGGAGATTTTTATGGCCTTGTAAATTAGTTAAATTATCCTCCCCACATAAGTGGTACCTAAATTTCCTACTTGACAGATGCAACTGTCTTTTGGGCTGCAAAGGTCGACAACAAGCTACACAAATTGGTTGGAAGCTCACTCCGACCCGGGCTGGCTTCGAACTCGTGACCTTTCAGTCAGTAGTGATCTTAATGCAGCTGACTCCCAGCCAGCTGCGCCACACTTCCAGCCTTGCCAGCCACATGACCTTGGGGGTGTCTACGGACAATGCTGGCTTAGAAATGGAGATGAGCACCAACCCCCAGAGTCGGACACGACTGGATTTAATGTCAGGGGAAAACCTTTACCTTTAAACAAAATTCATATTAGTTATTCCATTCATACCCCTACTTCCCTCCCCAAGCTAAACAGGTATAGACCTCATTTAATATGCTTATTGTATTGTCGAAGGCTTTCATGGCCGGAATCACTCAGTTCTTGTGGGTTTTTTCGGGCTACATGGCCATGTTCTAGAGGCATTTCTCCTGACGTTTCACCTGCATCTATGGCAGGCTTCCTCAGAGGTCTGCTGGAGCTGGGAAAAAAGGGGTTTATATATCTGTGGACTGACCAGGGTGAGACAAAAGGCTTTTGTAAGTTGGGCTAGGTGTGAATCTTTTCAACTGACCACCTTGATTAGCATACAATGGGCTGACTGTGCCTGGAGCAAACTCTTAATGAAAGGTGCTTAGATGTCCCTGCCTGTTTTTCTCTCTGCTGTTTTAATTTTAGAATTTTTTATACTGGTAGCCAGATTTTGTTCATTTTCATGGTTTCTTCCTTTCTGTTGAAATTGTCCACATGTTTGTGGATTTCAATGGCTTCTCTGTGTAGTCTGACATGGTGGTTGTGAGAGTGGTCCAGCATTTTTGTGTTCTCAAATAAAATGCTGTGTCCAGGTTGGTTCATCAGGTGCTCTGCTATGGCTGATTTCTCTGGTTGGAGTAGTCTGCAGTGCCTTTCATGTTCCTGGATTCTTGTTTGGGCGCTGCGTTTGGTGGTCCCTATGTAGACTTGTCCACAGCTGCATGGTATACGGTAGACTCCTGCAGAGGTGAGAGGATCCCTCTTGTCCTTTGCTGAACGTAGCATTTGTTGGATTTTCTTGGTGGGTTTGTAGATTGTTTGTATGTTGTGTTTCCTCATCAGCTTTCCTATGCGATCAGTGGTTCCCTTGATGTATGGCAGGAACACTTTTCCTCTGGGTGGATCTTCATCTTTACTCTTGTGGCTTGTTCTTGGTCTTTCAGCTCTTCTGATGTCTGAGGTGGAATATCCATTGGCCTGTAGAGCCCAGTTGAGGTGGTCCAGTTCATCTTGGAGGAGGTGGGGTTCACAGATTCTTTTTGCACGGTCTGCCAAGGCTTTAATGGTGCTTCTTTTTTGACTTGGGTGATGGTTGGAGTTTTTATGTAGATATCTATCTGTGTGTGTGGGTTTTCTGTAAACGGTGTGACCCAATTGTTGATCTGGTTTACGGATGACTAGGACATCTAGAAAAGGCAATCTTCCTTCCTTTTCTTTTTCCATAGTGAACTGGATGTTAGGGTGGATGCTGTTAAGATGTTCCAGGAACCTGTTGAGTTCTTCTTCTCCATGGCTCCAAATGGTGAAAGTGTCATCCACATATCTGAACCATATAGTGGGCTTTTTGGTTGCTGTTTCAAGAGCTTGTTTTTCAAATTGTTCCATGTAGAAGTTAGCTATGACTGGGCTGAGAGGGCTCCCCATAGCTACTCCATCTTTCTGTTCGTAGAATTCATTGTCCCACTGAAAATAGCTGGTGGTGAGGCAATGGTGAAACAGCGCCGTGATGTCTTCTAGGAACCTCTGGTTGATGAGTGCCATGGTGTCTGCAACTGGGACCATGGTAAATAGAGACACCACATCGAAGCTGATCAGTATGTCATTTGTATTTAGCTTGAGATTGCTGATTTTTTCAATGAAGTGGGCTGAGTCCTTGATGTAGTGTGTTGTGAGCCCAATGTGGCTTTGTAACTGTGCAGCAAGAATTTGGCTAAGTCATATGTGGGGGACCCAATGGCACTCACGATTGGTCTGAGTGGGGTGGAGTCCTTATGGATTTTGGGGAGTCCATAAAGCCTGGGTGGAAGGGCTTCCGATTTACATAGCTGCTGTCGTATGTCGAAGTTGACTGAGGAGTTTTTAATTAGAGTGTTGGTTTTTCTGGTTATTTTGGAAGTTGGGTCTTGCTTAAGTTTTCTGTATATAGTAGGGTCCAGGAGTTTTTTGATCTTCTCCTTGTATTGCTCTGTATGCATGATGACTGTGGCATTCCCCTTGTCTGCTGGCAGAATGAGGATAACAGGATCTGAATTTAGGTCTCTAATGGCTTCTCTTTCCTTCCTAGTAATGTTACTGGAGGGGAGTTTTGCCTTTTTCAGGATCCTTGCTGCTTCCGCTCGTACTTCTTCTGCTTCCTCCTCTGGGAGGCGGTAAATTGCTGATTCGACATTGGCAATGATGTTTTCTACTGGGATCCTGGTGGCGGTTACAGCAAAGTTTCCTCCTTTCGCTAGTATGGATACTTGGTCTTCAGAGAGTTGTCTGTCTGTCAGGTTGAAGATGGTCCGTGATGTATCCAGTTCTGGTTTCGGCTGTTGCTTTTGTCGTTTGTAGAATTTTTGTTTTTGTCTGTTGGTGTGGACAACCATGTTTTTCTCCATTTTCCTGTAAGTGAGATTGTCTATTTTGTCCCAGTCCTGGGAATTCATCTTCTGGCTGATATTGATATGGAGATGCAGAAGTTCCTTGTCTGTGTTTGCGAGTTCTTTGCGAATGGTGTGGATTCTCTCTCTTAAGAGGTTGCGTTCCAGGCGGTCATAGATCCGGTGAGCCTGTGGTGTTTTGAAAGTCCTTTTGGCTGCGAGGAATTGTGGGATGGTATCTGTGTCTCTGCAGCGTAGAAGAAAAGTCAGGGAGCACAGTAGATGTGCTTTCCTGGTCCTTAGTTTCTCCAATTTCCGTGTGTCTTGGAACAGTTTCTCCCCGTAGAGATGTTCAATGTATTGTCGAAGGCTTTCATGGCCGGAATCACTCAGTTCTTGTGGGTTTTTTCGGGCTATATGGCCATGTTCTAGAGGCATTTCTCCTGACGTTTCGCCTGCATCTATGGCAGGCTTCCTCAGAGGTCTGCTGGAGCTGGGAAAAAAGGGGTTTATATATCTGTGGACTGACCAGGGTGAGACAAAAGGGACAAAAGAGAGAAAAACAGGCAGGGACATCTAAGCACCTTTCATTAAGAGTTTGCTCCAGGCATAGTCAGCCCATTGTATGCTAATCAAGGTGGTCAGTTGAAAAGATTCACACCTAGCCCAACTTACAAAAGCCTTTTGTCTCACCCTGGTCAGTCCACAGATATATAAACCCCTTTTTTCCCAGCTCCAGCGGACCTCTGAGGAAGCCTGCCATAGATGCAGGCGAAACGTCAGGAGAAATGCCTCTAGAACATGGCCATATAGCCCGAAAAAACCCACAAGAACTAATATGCTTATGTTATATACCTGCATGACAATTCTATGCCTAAAGCTGGAGCACTGCAGGCAGCAGTGCCTGGCCTATTAAAAGCAGAAGTAAGAGGAAAATGGAATTTGTTCCTCATTATTTCCCTCCCATTGAGAGCAATATGACGGAAACAATCTCACCTCCGTTTTTGGTCTCAAAGTTCCTCAAGCAGTATGGATAGGCGTGGAAAGGGCTATGGATCCTGCAGATCTAAAGGTTTGCCCATATTAGGAGCCTGTTCGCTTCCCCATGGTTGGGGAAATGAAAACTATAGAATTTTCCAAGATAGCAAAAAGAATGCTATCAACCTCTAAGGATGCCTGCCATAGATGTGGGTGAAATGTCAGGAGAGAATGCTTCTGGAACATGATGACACAGCCCAGAAAGCTCACAGAAACCCAAAGAAAATGGCATCTGAGGTCAATATCCAGTCTTCTTCTGAAGCCCAAAGTATACACTTTTAACAAACTAAACTAAATAAACAAAAACCACATTTTAATGTTGCAAGCAACAGCCCCATCTTGGGTGTTGCACGTGTGGTGGACCTTGTCTCTCCCTACTTCCTGAGGATGTATTCCTCTTACAGGTCCTCAAAGTTGAATGGGAACTATGCCAGTGCAGAACTGGACACCGAGGGAGCTCCCATTCAATTTTGAGAAATTGTTGGATGAGAAGCAGGAAAACACAGCGTGATAATAAAGCGATGGGGATGATGATACAATGGTAGATTTTGAAGTTCAGCCTTTTATTGAGATACTATACACAAAGGGACACACAAGCTGTACCCCACCACATGTTGCTGTGGCCAACCTTCCTCTTTCTCTTCTCCTTTCTTTCTCCCCTTCCTTCCTTCCTTCCTTCCTTCCTTCCTTCCTTCCTTCCTTCCTTCCTTCCTTCCTTCCTTCTCTTCCTCCTTCCTTCCTTCCCCCCTTTTCTTTCCCTT
The DNA here is from genome assembly GCF_037176765.1 of Anolis sagrei. NCBI lineage: Eukaryota > Metazoa > Chordata > Lepidosauria > Squamata > Anolidae > Anolis > Anolis sagrei. Next base: position 14,651,086 of record NC_090027.1, on the reverse strand, counting down.
CCTCTTTCTCCCCTTTCTTCCCTCTCTACCTGTTCTTGGACTGCAACTCCCAGCAGTCCTCCTGATCTATCTATCTATCTATCTATCTATCTATCTATCTATCTATCTCTCTATCTCTCTATCTCTCTATCTCTCTATCTCTCTATCTCTCTATCTCTCTATCTCTCTATCTCTCTATCTCTCTATCTCAATCTAATCTAATCTAATCTAATCTATTTTATCTATCTGGAGGATTGCTGGGAGTTGCAGTCCAGGAATAGGAAATTGGAAATATGCAGGGATTGGGATACTTTCAAAGAAATTCAAGGAGAAGAAAGCTTGCAGCTTGGAAGCCGTGCATTTGGATCATCCTCCTCTCCTAAAGGGTCTAGAGGATGCTGGGAGCTGTGGTCTGGAAGAGAGTGTGGATATGCTATTGTGTGTTCTGTTTGCTGGGGGAGTTATTCTGCGCATGAGCGTCTTTTTGCTTTTGGGGGGCTTTTAAAGTCCTTTCTGCTGTGTTTTTCAGTGTTTTTATGAGTGATGATCACTCGTTGGCCTAACAGGTGTATTGTGTCCAGATTTCAGGTCAATTTGTTCAGTGGTTTTTGAGTTATGTTAATTCCACAAACAAATATTACACACACACACATATATATGCTAGCCATCCCCTGCCACGCATTGCTGTGGTTCAGTCTGGTGATCTGGAATATAAAGTAATGAGAAAATGTTGGTTTCTAATATATGTAATTTTTTATGCTTGTGAGTAAACAGTATTTCTTGCTGTTTCTTTGTCAATGTTGCTGTGGAAATTGTCTGGTTTGCCTACCCTGGAGCATGCAACATATAATTGCTCTTCTTTAGGGGTCCCTTTCAAATCTATGATACTATATCTGTGTGTGTGTGAATCATATATATCTATCTATATCTATGGCCGGATAGTTCTTTGTCAGGAGCGCTTTGATTATGTTTTCTTCCCTCAGTGAAGGGAGTTGGACTGGATGGCCTTAAGTATTTTCTGTTGGCCATGGGAGTTCTGTGTGGGAAGTTTGCCCCAATTCTTCCATTCATGGGGTTCAGAATGCTCTTTAATTGTTGGTGAACTATAAAACCCAGCAACCACAGGTCAGTGCCTACCAAACCATTTCAAGTATTTTCTGTTGGTCATGTGGGTTTTGTGTGCCAAGTTTAGTTCAATTCCATTGCTGATAGAGATCGGAATGCTCTTTGATTGTAGGTGACTATAAATCAGAGTAACTACAACTCTCAGATGTCAAGATCTATTTTCCCCAAACTCCGTCTGTGTTCCTATCTGGGCATATGGAATATTTGTGCCAAGTTTGGTCCAGATCCATCATTGTTTGAGCCCACAGCGCTGTCTGGATGTAGGTGAACTACAACTCCCAAACTCAAGGTCAATGCCCACCAGACCCTTCTAGTGTTTTCTGTTGGTCATGGGAGTCTTGTGTGCCATATTTGGTTCAATTCCATCATTGGTGGAGTTCAGAATGCTCTTTGATTTTAAGTGAACTATAAATCCCAGCAACTACAACTCCTAAATGACAAAATCAATTTTTTTGAGTGATGGTCATCCCTTGGGTTAGTAGGTGTCTTGTGGCCAAATTTGGCGCAATTCGTCTAGCGGTTTTTTAGTTATGCTAATCCCACAAACGAACATTACATTTTTATTTATATAGATATAACACACACACACTACACACAGAAATTCTACACGCACAATATGTACCTAAACACTTGTAGCTATTTAACCTCTAAAAGAACAGATTTGTTCCTAAATCTAGTCAAGACACCACACATTACTCTGTTAGTATATTATCTGCCCACCTCCTTTGCTTTCCCTGTTCCTTCAAAGATTAGCTGCAGACCCCAATAACTGGAAAGGCAATCAATTTTCCCAGCAACAATGTATTGTTACTAGCTGCAGCTAATCTCTGAAGGAACAGGGAAATCAAAAGGAGGTGGGCAGATTATATATTGGTAACAATACATTGTTGCTGGGAAAATTGATTGCTTTTCCAGTTGGGGCTGCAGCTAATCTTTGAAGGAACAAGGAAATGAAAAGGAGGTGGGCAGATAATATGATAGTCTTGGCTCATCAAAATGTTTCAGGGCTTCAGCTTTGTAAACAGTACAACACAGGATAGGATAACATGGTGAGAAAGATTTTTGGCTTTTGTGCCACGCTTCTGGAGTTCCCAGATGGACAGTATTTCTCAACCTTCCTAATGCCCCTTAACACAGTTCCTTATGTTGTGGTGACCCCCAACCATAACATTATTTTTGTTGCTACTTCTGGATGAAACCTGGCACCCTCAATAAGGGTTTGGTGGGCATTGACCTTGTGTTCGGGAGTTGTAGTTCACCTACATCCAGAGAGCACAGTGGACTCAAACAATGATGGATCTGGATGAAACTTGGCACCCTCAGTATGCCCAAATGTGAACACTGGTAGAGTTTGGGGAAAATAGACCTTGACATTTGGGAGTCGTAGTTGCTGGGATTTATAGTTCATCTACAATCAAAGAGCATTCTGAGCTCCACCAATGATGGAATTGAACCAAACTTGGCACACAGAATGCCCATGGCCAACAGAAAATACTGGAAGGTTTTTGGTGGGCATTGACCTTGAGTTCAGGAGTTGTAGTTCACCTACATCTAGAGAGCGCTGTGGACACAGTACCCCATGATCAACAGAAAATACTTAGTTTTCTGATGGTCTTTGGTGACCCTTCTGACACTCCCTCAAGACCCCCCCCCCGAGGGTCCTGACCCCCAGGTTGAGAAACACTGAGTTAGATAGTGGGAAGAAGGATGATGAACTCCATTAGTTTTTGTTGAATTAATACAGATTAGATACTCATGATACTTTGACCAACTCACTAGTTCCAGCTGGTTGGAGACTGGCTTGAGTTTAGCAGGAGTTCCTGTGCCATAGTCCACACTGCTCCTCGCAGCCTGGCTTCCCAGATCCCCACCAGAGAGTGGTGTGTAGTCTGTCCGTTGAGCCTTCTGGTTGACCTTAATGTAAAAGAAGTCTTCATTTTTGTTGCCCTTTGAGTTGGACTTATTGTGGCTGGTTTCCTGAGAGAAGCCAAATTTCAGCAGCCCATCCGAATATCTGTTCAGTTTTTTCAGGTGGGATGACTTGCGCAGCTTGTACTGTGATGCCCGGCAGTGTTTGCTATGGAAGCTGTGCCCAGAGATAAGGCTACTGACACTTCCCATTATGGCTCCTGGGTGGAGGCTATACACAGAACAGTTAGTGCCCTGGTACTGTCTTCATGGGGGATGTCCTGACAGCTGGGAGAGAAGGATGGTGTTGTGGTCATAGCAGAAATTTCACTTTGCCAAGGATCCACTGACCTGCACAGAAGAAAGAAGGACATGAAAGCTTATGAGAATAGCAAAGGCAGCTTAGAAAATCTTCAGGACCAGCAATGAGGAAGATCTACATTTCAGCTCCATTTTAGTCAGTGACAGATTACATGATTGGATAAATTATGGTTTCATTTTATCTCCCTGATGATGAAATGGGAATAGCAGTGATTTTAGTCACAAACATTGGTGAACTGGCATTACAGCAGCCCCTGGTGTCACAATAGTCTAAACTCTTGTGATGGCAATATTGCTGACCCAAAGGTCAGCGGTTCAAATTCAGGGAGCAGGGTGAGCTCTCATCTGTTAGCTCCAGCTTCTCATGAAGGGACATGAGAGAAGCCTCCCACAGGATGATAAAACATCCTTGCAGACGACCAATTCTCTCACACCAGAAACAACTTGCAGTTTCTCAAGTCGCTCCTAACATGGAAAAAAACCAAACAACTGGCATTATAACAAGCTCATAGATCCAAAGGATTAAGATGAAGAGTATTGTAGTAAACAAGCAGATGAATAGTTATCTGCACTAGTCTCCTGCAATATGAGGGAAAGATATTTATTTACTATATTTATATACCGTCCCTCTTAGTCCGCAGGCAACTCAGGGCGGTTCACAGTTGGTACCAAGACCATAAAATACAATTAAAAATATTAAAATTATAAAACCATAGCAAAATTAATAACAAAGAAAATTAATAACGAAGATACCAGACATGGAATTGAACCAAACTTGGCACACAGAACTCCCATGACCAACAGAAAATACTGGAAGGGCTTGGTGGGCATTGACCTTGAGTTCAGGAGTTGTAGTTCACCTACATCCAGAGAGCGCTGTGGACACAGTACCACATAACCAACAGAAAATACTGAGTTTTCTGATGGTCCTTGGTGACTCCTCTGACCCTCCCATGCACCCCCCCCCCAGGGATCCCGACCCCCAGGTTGAGAAATACTGGGTTCGATAGTGGGATGATGAACTTAGCACAGTTCCAGCTAGGCTTTAGTTATAGGGAGCATACTATGCCCCTATTAAAGCAGCTCCATTGGCTGCTGACAAATTTCCAGGCCCAATTCAAAGTGCAGATTATTACATATAAAGCCCTATATGCTTCGGGTCCAAACTATCTCAAGATCGCATTTCCTTTTATGAACTGGCGTGAGCTCTAAGATCTGCTAGGGAGGTCCTCCTCTTGGCCTCACTTCTATCTCAAGAACGGCTGGTGGGGATGAGAGAGAGGGCCTTTTCAGTGGTGGCCCCTCAGCTTTGGAATGCCTTCCCTAAAGAGATCATGTTAGCTCCCACTCTCCAAGCTTTCTGGACACAACTGAAAACATGGCTTTTTGTACAAGCCTTTGCACCATCATTAGTACTTTATTCACAAAGCCTGAGGACCTAGTGATTGATTCACTTTATGGACTGAGACGGTACACAGCTTGTTTTTATCCACAGCCTTGATGCGTTTGTTGGATTTTAAAATGGTAGGATTTTATTAGTATGCTGTTTTATGTAAATGTATGCTGTTTATTAGTCATGGGCCTGGTTACTGTTTCATCCATTTATTTTGTGTTTTCATACTGTTTGTTTCACTCGGATGGCAGAAAACGGTACACCCCCCTCCACTATGGAAATATCAGTGAAACAAAAGTACTTTCAGCCTACAAGTCACACATGAACTCTCTTTTGAAAGAGACCCTCTAGCCCTAAAACTGAGGGGAAGGGGAGCATGGAAAGCCCAGCCATTAACACCAATGGGACGAAAATATTTGTTTTTTCGGACATGGTACGAAAAAACTCATTCTGAAAGGCATCCGTTTTCAGGAGAGGTGCTCGAAAATGAAAATGGGGCCTTACAAATGAAACAAACAGAAATGGATAGTGATTCTATACAAATGCACAAGACTACTGTTTATATGCAAATATATGTTGTTTTTTTGTAAACATATGCTGTTTTTGTTGCAGCAGAATTGTGTGCTTTTTGTGAGCCGCCCTGAGTCCCTTTGGGGAGATGGTGGTGGGGTATAAATAAAGTTGTTGTTGTTGTTATTATTATTATTATTATTATTATTATTATTATTATTATTCAAGGTGCAGGTCATGACCTATAAAGCCCTAAACAGTTCGAGCCCCGCCTATCTCCGCGATCGCATCTCCTTCTATAAACCGGTGCAAGCTCTAAGATCTTCCGGGGAGGCCCTCCTTTCGTTCCCACCACCGTCACAAGTATGGTTGGTAGGGACGAGAGAGAGGTCCTTCTCGGCGGTGGCCCCCCACCTCTGGAATGTCCCCCCAAGGGAAATAAGACAGGCCCCATCCCTCCCCTCCTTTCGTAAGAGCTTGAAGACCTGGCGGTTTCAACAAACCTTTGAGAATGACCAGTTCTAGTCCAACCCAAACATTGTTGAACATGGCTTTGCACTCTTACCTATTAGCCCGGTCATCCCTCGAATAGGCCTTGGAAATGAGCAGGCAGAGACCCGTATCTGCTATTGCCGTTAGCCTGTCATAGTACTGTACTTAATTCCCGGCTCCCTCATATTTTGAGTTTGCGCTAGACTTGGCCCGGCTTTTTAATTGCTCTGAATAGGCAGGATTATTTTTAATATACATGTGTTATTGTGATAATGTTATGCTTATGTTGTTTTGTGAATTTTATTTTATGATGTTTACTTTGTATGTTTCGGTGATATTACTTGGAAACCGCCCTGAGCCCCCCTCGGGGAGATAATAGGGGTATATAAATAAAGTATTATTATTATTATTATTATTATTATTATTATTAGATTTTACTGGCATATTTTGCACAGCTTGGAATTTTGCAACTGTAGTGATGTTGCTTGTAGACATGCAATACAGCTCCGTCTCCCAAAACCCAACCACTGGACATCCTGGTACAAATAATCCAGAGCAAGGGGAAGGAAGAGATGTCGGGTTCAGTAGAGTTGGGAAATACTCAGTTGAAAGACTCAAGGGGTCTTTCCAATGAGGGTACGAATTATCAAATAACTCCCTAAACTTGTATTATAGATAAATTATTAAAGAAAACCACAATGGTGGTGGGATGAGAGGAAGCAATGTTTATTTGCAGAAGCCAAATGAGAGAAGACCTTACATGTATTTTTGTCTGAATGCACACTTTTAATATTTTTTAAAATTTATGAATTTAATCAATTTTAAGTTGCAGCTGCCTTGAAGGGATTTAAAATGAGGTGAATCTCAGCCGATGGTCATCCTGACTTTTCAACTGGCACTAACAAATAGCCCAACCACCTTAACGCCTACCTGCGTGACCGCATTTCTGTGTATGAACCCACGCGATCTCTTCGATCATCTGGAGAGGCCCTGCTCTCGCTTCCGCCCCCTTCGCAGGCGCAATTGGTGGGGACGAGGGGGAGGGCCTTCTCTATGGTGCCCCCCCCCCCGACTCTGGAACTCACTTCCTAAGGATATCAGGCAAGCCCCCACAATGGCAGTCTTTAGGAGGAGCCTGAAAACATGGCTGTTCCAGTGCCATCCCTGAATAAAGGAAACAATTCCTTGAAAAATGTCCTCAGAAGCACTTTAATCACCCATTGGGTTGCTCTCCCTACAATTCTTTTAAAACCCTCCTACTAGATACATCCTACCTCTGTTCATGTCCAGCGTTTATTTTTAAAATTTTAACTATTACATCTGGCCCGGCCATAGGTTTTTAAATCTCTGCGTGCTATTGTCTATATGTGAGTTATATTAATTGTATTGTTTTATTTGCTTATTGCTTGTTGTTTTTATTGATGTGTTGTTGGGCTTGGCCTCATGTAAGCTGCTCCGAGTCCCCTTGGGTATAAATAAAGAATTATTATTATTATTATTATTATTATTATTATTATTATTTCAATGCACTTTCAAAGACACAAAGGGCCTGCTTCAATCAGTATAAGAACTGAGGGAGAGGAAGGGAAAAATCTAATAACACCTATTTATTTTATTTATAATTATTTATTTAGGGCTATTATATCCCGTCCTTTCTCAACCTCCGCAGAGGGACTCAGGATGGCACCCCATGGCACCCACATCAAAACATAAATATACAATTAACACCAATGTAATAATAACAATATAAAACAGTATAAACAGTATACTGGTGGGGACGAGGGAGACAGCCTTCTCGGTGGTGGTCCCTCGACTCTGGAACTCACTTCCCAAGGGCATTAGGCATACCCCAACTCTGGCAGTCTTTAGGAGGAGCCTGAAAACATGGTTGTTTCAGTGTGCCTTTCCAGAATAAGGAAACTCCCAGCAATATGTCCCCAAACACACTTTATTAGTGATCTAGGTTTGTCTGCACATCTCATCTCTCTCCAAAACTTTTACCCTAGTTATATGTCATCTCGTCATGCCCAGCATTATTTTTAAAATTTAATTATTACATTTGGCCCAGCCATAGATTTTTAAATGTGTGGTGTTATTGTTAATGTTTATTGCTTATTTTCTGCTTATGAGTTTATTTATTGTTTTGTATTACTGTTGCTATAAGTTTATTGTTGTACTGTGGGCTTGGCCTCATGTAAGCCACACCAAGTCCCTTGGGGAGATGGTAGCGGGGTACAAATAAAGTTATTATTATTATTATTATTATTATTATTATTATTATTATAAAACTGTATAAACAATATAAAAACAATATAAAACCTAGGCTGTTTTATTTTAGCATGAACTTTTGTAGATTCCACTTCATTAAATGCAACGCAGAGCAGAAGCTGCCAATGCATCAGAAGAAATCAACTGAAATCCATGAAAGCTAAAGTTAAGTCTTGAAAGCAGCATGACATTCTTTATTTTTTACCTCCGGTTCCTTCCCACCTTAATGGTTCTCTCAGACTTCTCTTTATCCTTATTCCCAAATAAGCACCCTTCTCTTTGCTCTCCCTGTAATTTCCTGGCCTTAACATGGATGTTACTACAGCCCTTAATTACTGCTCACGTCTGGAAGGCAAGTGGTATTGGATAATAACACAGTGTATTATTACCATCATTACAGTTCAGAGGTGCTCAGAGAGCTGGGTTTTTTTCTTTGCCTCTGGCATAAAAAAACAGAAAATGATCCTTATTGCAATTTCAGTATGTTCCTCTTGGTTATTGGCAGCACAGAGAGAGGACAAAGAAGATCCCTTTCTAATGCGTTTGGATGCAGGAGCGGAAGCAAGTGGGCACATGATTCACATTATGAACCCTATCTGTGTACCAATGTGGGTCTGGAGGGTTGTTTTTTTTTGTATGTGTCAGGAGTGACTTGAGAAACTGCAAGTTGGTTCTGGTGTGACAGAATTGGCCGCCTGCAAGGATGTCGCCCAGGGGACTGCGGGATGTTTACCATCCTGTGGGAGGCTTCTTGCATGTTCCTGCACAAGAAGCTGGAGCTGACAGATGGGAGCTCCCCAGATTTGAACCGCTGACCTTTTGGTCAGCAGTCCTGCTGGCACAATGGTTGAACTCTGGTCTGGAGGCTGGGAAAGACTTCAGAGCCTGGTTCACTGCAGCAGAATGGTGGAGCAGTTGCTGCTCGGCTCCTCACCACTCGCTATACGTTTCTCCATTCTCCAAACGATGGGTGTTAAACTCTGCAGCAGATACCAAGCCCAGCTCCTTCCACCCAAACTGTTTCCTTAAAGTTCTGATTGGGCATGGGGCAGACTAAATGCAAGTAATCTATATAAATAAAAATGTTATGTTCGTTTGTGGGATTAACAGAAATCAAAAACTACTGGGGGGATTGACACCAAATTGGGACACAACACACCTAACAACCCAATGTATGTCCTTCACTCATAAAAACACTGGAAAGCACAGCAGAAGGGACTTTAAAAGCCCCAAAATGATGAAAAGCTAAATGACAATACAGTAAAAAGGGAAGAAAGAGGGAGGGAAGGGAAGAAAGAAAGAAAAGAAAAGAAAGGGAGGGGAAAAAAGAAGGAAAGGGAGAAGGAAGCATGGAAGCAAAGAGGGAAGGAAGGAAAGAGGTAGAGAAGGAAGAAAGGAGAGAGAGAGGGAGGGAAAGAAAAAGGGGGAAGGAAAGTTATAGAAGAAAGGAAGGAGAGAAGGAAAGAAAAAAGGGAAAGAAGGAAGGAAAGAGGGAGGGAAGGAAGGGGGAAGATGTAGAGAAAGAGGGAGTGAAGGAAAGAAGGAAAGAGAGACAGCAGAAGAGAAAGAAAAAGGGGGAAGGAAGGAAAGAGATAGAGAAGGAAGAAGAGAAGGAAAAACAGGAAGGAAGGAAGGAAGGAAGGAAGGAAGGAAGGAAGGAAGGAAGGAAGGAAGGAAAAGGGGAGGGAAAGAAGGAGGGAAAGAAGGAGAGAAAGAGGGAAGGTTGGCCACAGCAATGCGTGGTGGGTACAGCTAGTCTATATAAATAAAAATGTAATGGTCGTTTGTGGGATTAACATAACTCAAAAACCACTGGGCGAATTGACACCAAATTTGGTCACAATACACCTATCAGACCAACAAATGACCATCACTCATAAAAATACTGAGAAACACAGTGGAAGAGAATTAAAAAGCAAAAAAAACCCCTATTACAATGCATACGCAAAACCACATACATACACATATACACAAATATATACACACATCTATATAAACAAAAAGTAATGTTTGTTTATGGGATTAACATAACTCAAAAACCACTGGATGAATTGACATCAAATTTGGACGCAATACACCTATCAGGCCAATGAGTGACCATCACTCATAAAAACACTGAAATCATAGCGGAAGGGACTTAAAAAGCCAAAAAAACCAAAAGGACACTATAGCGCACATGCAAAAATGACTCCCCCGGCAAAGGAAACACACAACAGCATATCCACACTCTCTTCTGGAGTACATCTCCCAGCATCCCCTAGACCAGGCCCTTTAAAAGAGGAGGAGGATCCAAATGTGCTGCTTCCAAGTTGCAAGCTTTCTTCTCCTTTGAGATCTCTTTAAGAGCATCCCATTCCCTGCATATTTCCAATTTCCTATTCCTGGACTGCAACTCACAGCAATCCTCCAGATAGATAGATTAGATAGAGATAGGTTGGTAGGTAGATAGACTGATCAGGAGGACTGCTGGGAGTTGCAGTCCAAGAATAGGTAGAGAGGGAAGAAAGGGGAGAAAGAGGAAGGAAGGGAAAAGTAAGAGTAGGAAGGAAGGAGAGAAGGATTGGCAAAACAGTATGTATGAGGATACGGTTTTATGGTTCTATCAATGGGTTTGTGGACTGAGTATTGTTTTAATGACTGTTATGATAATTGGTTATAATTAATTGCTATTGTTTTAACTCTGTATGTATTTATGGTTTTATACTGTCTTATTGATTGTGGCATCGAATTGCTGCCTTTGTTATCTGCTCTGAGTCCTGTCCCCCCTGGGGGGGGGGGGTTGAGAAGAGTGGAGTTAAAATGCTGTAAATAAAAATAAGATAAATAATAAGGAAAGGAAAAAGGAAGGAAGGAGAGAAAGAAAGAAAGAAAGAAAGAGAGAGGGAGGGAAGGTTGGCCACAGCAATGCATGGCAGGTACAGCTAGTCTATATAAATAAAAATGTAATGTTCGCTTGTGGGATTAACGTAACTCAAAAACCACTGGGCGAATTGACACCAAATTTGGACACAATACACCTATCAAACCAACAAGTGACCATCACTCATAAAAACACTGATAACACAGTGAAAGAGGCTTAAAAAGAAAAAAAACTTACAATGCATGTGCAAAACCACATATGTACACAAATATATACATACACTAGCTGTCCCCTGCCACATGTTGCTGTGGCCCACATGGGGGTTCTGTGTGGGGGTTCTATCGTTGGTGGGGTTCAGAAAGCTCTGAGATTGTAGGTGAACTATAAATCCCAGCAACTACAACTCCCAAATGGCAAGATTCTATTTTCCCCAAACTCCACCAGTGTTCACTTCTGGGCATATTGGGTATTCATGTAGAGTTTGGTCCAGATCCATCATTGTTTGAGTTCACAGTGATCTCTGGATGTAGGTGAACTACAACTCCAAAACCAAAGGACACTGCCCACCAAACCCTTCCAGTATTTTCTGTTGGTCATGGGAGAACTGTGCGCCAAGTTTGGTTCAATTCCATCGTTGGTGGGGTTCAGATTTGATTGCAGGTGAACTATAAATCCCAGCAACTACAACTCCCAAACTACAAAATCATTTTTTTTTTAGTGAAAGGCATACATTGGGTTGTTAGGTGTCTTGTGTCCAAATTTGGTGTCAATTCATCCATTGGTTTTTGAGTTCTGTTAATCCCACAAACGAACATTACATATACACACACACACACACACACACGACACATATACACAGACTGGGCCACAGCAATGCATGGCAGAGGATAGCTAGTTGAAAATAGAATCCAGCTTGTCCTACTTCTTGTCCTCCTTCCTCTTCCTCTTATCTCTTCAACCGGGGAGTGACACAAGCTTTTGCCTTAGGAGCCACGGAAATAATTGCCCAGACACTAGTTGTACAGCACTACATGTCCATTATGGCACAACACTCCTGAGAAGAGGGGGAGCGGGGATAGTAGACGGGTCATTGTAATGCAAATAGGGACCACAAGGGAATATGGAGGAGGGCTACAAACAATGCTGGGATTTGTAAAATCTTGACCGCTGACTATAGGGAGAAAGCTAATGTGAGCATATGGAGCTCCTGTAATTGGGGGTGTAGAATCCCTAATACCAGGGAAGCACCTGGCTATGCTACCCCATACATGCATTAGGGTGTTGAGAGTGAACGTGTGCAGAAAAGACAGGGCCTGGATCGTATGCTCCATGTTGAGAGGGGGAGGGAGCTCTCTCCAGCTGGATGACCCTTAACAGGATATTCAAGAGACTGTTAACCAAATTAATCAATGCAGGTCAGAAGAGGGGGACAGATAATGGGCCATATGGGTAGCTTGTTAGAAGGTGGCAGAAAGGCACACTGCTCATTTCTGTGTTCCTGCACAAATACAGGAATGCTGCCTCCTTTGTATCAGGGGAGCTGTTCAATCAGCACTAGAGAGCATTGGAGCCATCAGGACAAGGCCTCAACTAAGAATGCAATGATGATGCCTTGCAAAAAGCGGGTAGCATGGAAAAGAACTGCTACTGGCTCACTATTTTGGGACCCCATGGAGAAGATGATTCCATTGGGGCTCCCCCACCCCTTTCCCATTTCCACTGCTTCTTAGCCTATCTTTTCCCACTCAGTTTCCATCCAAGCCAGTACTAATATAATTATGTTTTTGGCACATTTGGAGAAGGGAACTAATAGAATCACAGAGTTGGAAAAGACCTCATGGGCCATCCAATCCAACCCCATTCTGCTAAGAAGCAGGAAAATTGCATTCAAAGCACCCCCGACACATGGTCATCCAGCCTCTGTTTAAAAGCCTCCAAAGAATGAGCCTCTACCACACTCTGGGGCAGAGAGTTCCACTGCTGGACAGCTCTCACCATTAGGGAGTTCTTCCTTATGTTCAGGTGGAATCTCCTTTCCTGTAGTTTGAAGCCACTGCTCTGCGTCCTAGTCTAGAATGAATAGAAACACTGCTAAAAATAGTTCTGAGGGTCAGCAGAGTGCCATATAATCCAATTTGAACTGCATTATAATGGTCAGTGTTGTTGTTCATTTGTTCAGTTGCTTCCAACTCTTCGTGACCCCATGGACCAGCCCACACCAGAGCTCCCTGTCGGCCATCACCACCTCCAGCTCTTTCAAGGTCAATCCAGTCATTTCAAGGATGCCATCCATCCATCTTGCCCTTGGTTCTCTTCCTTTTTCCTTCCATTTCCCCCAGCATCATTGTCTTCTCTAAGCTTTCCTGTCTTCTCATTATGTGGCCAAAGTACTTCATCTTTGCCTCTGTCTTATAGTCAGTGTAGACTCATATAATACAGATTAAACTGCATTGAACTGAATTATGTGAGTCTACACGGCCATATTATCCCGTTCAATGTAGTTAATCTGCATTCTGAAACTGGATTATATAGCAGTGTTTTTTAAAAATATGTTTATTAAAGTTTTGCTTACATATATTTAAAAACAGAAAGAAGATTGGAATGTAGAAGGGTAATTGGGCAGGGTTGGGTATAGGGGTTGATGGAGTAGGTTAGGGATGTGTAGACAGTCAAAGATAGGGGTAAGAGAGAAAGTGGACAAAGAAGAAAGAGGAAGAGAAAAAGAGGGGGGAAAGAGAAAGAAAAAAGAAAAGGAACCCATCTCAAATAAAATAGAAAATTGAGGTGAGTTCTGATTGTTGACTTCCACCTTCATCTTCCCTGGGTTGTTGTAATCCAAGATATCGGTGGATATTAGGTTTAGAATAGTGGTTCCCAACCTCTGGTCCATGGCCCACCAGTTTTCCACAAGAACTAAAAGATGATGCATGGCTTCATCGTTACCGCACAGTTGCAACAAGAGCGATTGGTCTTGCAAAACCCCTTTATTATTTATTTATTTATGATATTTATAGCCCGCCTTTCTCAGCCATACAGCGACTCAAGGGGCACAATTCGATGCCAGGCATTCATAAAAGTGCCATTTAAAACAATCAACATTACAATATAAAACATAAATAAAAACTGTTAAAGCATAAAATCATTGGTATCATCTTGTTAAAAAAGTAACATCGCCTGGCCATTCCATGTTCATCATTCATAGTTCCATGTTAGTTCCATAGTTCCATGTTCATCATTCATAGTTCCACTGGGGGCCACCACTGAAAAGGCCCTGTCCTTTGTATCTGCCAATCGCACTTGTGAGGCAGGTGGGATCGGGAGCAGGGCCTCCCCAGACGATCTTAAGCTCCTAGATGGTTCATAGTGACGAGGCTTATTAAATATGGTTTTCTGTTGGCAAGCAGATGGCGACTACTGCATGGTATATTTCTGTATCAGAAACTAGAGCTGATGTGGTCTATCCAATGCAGTTTTCTGAATCAGCGCTCCAAATAACCAATCTAAAGTTGACCAAAACCTGATTTGTAACCCTTTTGGTACTAATGTTGGAGAGTGGTCCTTGGTCAAAGTGGTCCCTGGTCAAAAACCTTTGGGAACCACTGGTTTAGAAAGACATTTCCAGTGGAAGTCCATCAGTCCAGGTGCAGAAAAATGTAAACATAAGTATAATGACCCCATTTCGGCAGAGTCTATCACAACCCCTCTATAATCTTCCCTCCATTAACATTCATGGGATGGATTTAAAACAGACACCTATTGAAAGAGCGAGTGCATAATTGTCTCTCCTTCAAGTGGATGAAGAGCCCCATTACAAGACTCTCATTCACTTTCATTCATCAGCCCCATTCATTCTGCTGACATTCACTGGGATTATTTTGATAGTAGGGGCAATAAGACCATTGGTGGGAATTCATGGAGCTCTGACACACACAATGGAATGCACACACAAAACCACTGTAATCTATCATTAGTTAGAAAGAGCACTTCAGAGTAAATTACATTGTACAGCTGCTCAAACAGACTGGGACTTCATCATGTGAGCTCAATAGAGAATATTTGGAAGGACCCACTCTCATTGGATAGATGTGACATGACCAAAACCAGGAATGGAACGGGAATCAGAAACCTGGGAGTAGTGAGGTCCTCAACCCTGTAAATCAGTTGTTTGCTACAGTTCTGACTCGCAATGTAAATATTTCATACGCAGGATGTATTTTCATTCACTAGGCCAAATTTGGTATAAATGTCCGATACACCTACATTTGGATACTGGTGGAGTTGGGGGTGTGTGTGTGTTGATTTTGTCATTTGGGAATTGTAGTTGCTGGGATTTATAGTTCAACCTACAATCAAAGCGCATTCCGAAATTCACCAGTGATGGAATTCAACCAAACTTGGAACACAGAACTCCCCTGACCAACAGAAAATACCAGAAGGGTTTGGTGGTCATTGACCTTGAGTTTTGGAGTTGTAGTTCACCTACATCCAGAGAGCATTGTGGACTCAAACAATGATGGAAATGGACCAAACTTGACATGAATACTCAATATGCCCAAATGAGAACACAGGTGGAGTTTGGGGGAAATAGACCTTGACATTTGGGAGTTGTAGTAGCTGGGATTTATAGTTCACCTACAATCAAAGAGCATTCTGCACCTCACCAAAGATAGAATGGGGGCAAACTTCCCACACAGAACCCCCATGACTAACAGAAAATACTGAAAGGGTTTGGTGGGTATTGACCTTGAGTTTTGGAGTTGTAGTTCACCTACATCCAGAGAGCACTGTGGACAATAGAATCATAGAATCAAAGAGTTGGAAGAGACGTCATGGGCCATCTAGTCCAACCCCCTGCCAAGAAGCAGGAATATTGCATTCAAATCACCCCTGACAGATGGCCATCCAGCCTCTGTTTAAAAGCTTCTAAAGAAGGAGCCTCCACCACACTCCGGGACAGAGAGTTCCACTGCTGAACGGCTCTCACAGTCAGGAAGTTCTTCCTCATGTTCAGATGGAATCTCCTCTCTTGTAGTTTGAAGCCATTGTTTCACATCCTAGTCTGCAAGGAAGCAGAAAACAAGCTTGCTCCCTCCTCCCTGTGGCTTCCTCTCACAATGATGGATCTGGACCAAATGTGGCACGGATACTCAATATTCCCAAATGTGGACACTGGTGGAGTTTGGGAAAAATAGAACCTGACATTTGGGAATTGTAGTAGCTGGGATTTATAGTTCACCTACAATCAAAGAGTGTTCAGAATCCCAATGACAGAATTGGGCCAAATTTCCAACACCAAACCCCCATGGCCAAAAGGAAATACTGGAGGGATTTGGAATGAATTGACAATGATTTAGAGGTGATGTGGCTAACCTACATCCAGAGAGCATGTATTTGTTCTAATAGCCAAAGTCACAAAGCAGAAAAGAGTCCTCAAAGGGAACATTTTCCCCATTAGCTCCTCTCACCAACCCACACCTTTTACTACAATGCAAAAGATCACAGAGTCCATAGCCCACTAGTTTCTTGGCACCTCAATAAGTCATCTTTGGAACATTATGTTCAGTCAAAACATGTGCATTCATTCTGTTGCAAAAAAACTAGCACACCTGTAAACACAAGTTAAATAGTCCAAGGGAGGGAGATGTTTTCTGTGCATTGAATTATAGAGAGCATTTCCATCTTCCAACTGATGTGCGACAAATGCCACCATTGAACTGGCACTAATTATGCCTCTTCTAAAGGTCTTGATGAATCCCTGAGGATCTGCATTAATGTGACCCTTCAGTAATTTTGGACTCTAATGAGGATCAGAGCTGCGACAATTCTCATTTCCTTGGATCTCCTGGATCAATAATTCACAGTTGTCATGTTATGTGGAACTGTATATACCAGGTGTGGGCAAATTTGGGCCTTCTAGGTGTTTTGGATGCCACCTCCCACAATTCCTAACAGCCTCAGGCCCCTTCCTTTTCCCCCTCAGCCGCTTAAGCTGAGGGCCCAAGTTTGCCCATGCCTGGTATACAATCACACCAAGCATCAGTGACCTGCAAACTCTGAGTCTGTTGCACTCCAGAACAGGAATAACCCTCTGATTTTAAAACATCACACGTTGAGTAGGAAAACAACCCTTTTTTATTGAAGGTAAGTAAAAGCAGCAAAGTAGAAAAACACTTTAAGGGAATAGGTAAGTTCAATTAGGTAAGAAGATAAGCAGGAACAAATTAGTCCAAGGTATGGTTCAGCAAAGTTTAAAAACAAAGTTCAGACTTCTCTAATAAAATCCAAAGGAATGGGGAAACGGGAGACCTCACTACCTCTAAGGATGCTTGCCATAGATGCAGGTGAAACGTCAGGAAAAAATGCCTCTAGAACATGGCAATATAGACCAAAAAAATCTACAACAACCCAAATGGGGAAACGTTGATCCAAGGCATGAATAGGTAATCACAAGATACAAAGAGTCAAACCATACAGCAAGAAATACTTAGACAAGAATCTTCCAAGCAAGACTTTCACGAGACAAGAGCAAGAACTTAGCAGGAATTTGAAATGATGCTTCATCTGACTATATTTCCCATGTGTGGAACTTTATATCCTCACATTAAGCCATTCCAAGCACTCAGAAATTGGTTTCGTTTTCCCTGAATGCCTCTCATCCTTATCTCTCAAAGCCTAGCAGAATGCCGAAGGCCTTGGTCGAGCTGTCTGTTTTAGCTAATTTCCACCTGCCTGTCTACACGCTCATTAGTTCCTGCAGGCGCCAAGTTGTTTTCAAGCTCCAAATCCTGGGAACTCTCTGGGAGCAATTCAGGGAGTAAACTCTCATGCTATACCCTGTAGTAACAATCTCATGGGAAACTACACTTTGAACCAGCATCTCTATGTCATTCTCTGCATTAATATCATTGACCAAACCATTGCCATCTAAGACCCTCGTTGACATCATTCCCCACATCCAAAGCACCTTCATCTTGAAACACGATCACAGGCTGAATTCCAATGGAGTCAAGTAAATGACAAGAATCCTCAGGTCAGTGTTTAAAGCAAAATTGTTTTACCAGGAAATATTTACAAGCAAACACTTCCCGTCGTGGTCACCAGTTTGGAGGCACTTCATAGAATACCGGGGCATAAGGAGCCAAAACATCTTGTTAAGCTTCTTTGAAGGCAAGATCCTCTGCACATCAGTTCATCCAGTACCTAATCCCTATCACCATATGCCACAAGCAAAAAGAGCAAACTCAAGACGGTGCCAAGCCCAGACATCTCCAGCTAAATAGATCAGGGAATAAGTGATTGGAAAGCTCCTCTGCCCAAGCCTATTTGATCATGGAATACTCTGCCTTGGAGCATGGGTGGAATTTCTTTTCTTGGAGGTTGTTAAGTAGGAAAGAAGTGACGAGCGGAGTGCCGCAGGGTTCCGTCCTGGGCCCGGTCCTGTTCAACATCTTCATTAATGACTTAGATGAAGGGCTAGAAGGCATGATCATCAAGTTTGCAGATGACACCAAATTGGGAGGGATAGCCAATAGTCCAGAGGACAGGAGCAGAATTCAAAACGATCTTGACAGATTAGAGAGATGGGCCAAAACTAACAAAATGAAGTTCAACAGTGACAAATGCAAGATACTCCACTTTGGCAGAAAAAATGAAATGCAAAGATACAGAATGGGGGACGCCTGGCTCGAGAGCAGTACGTGTGAAAAAGATCTTGGAGTCCTCGTGGACAACAAGTTAAACATGAGCCAACAATGTGATGTGGCAGCAAAAAAAGCCAATGGGATTTTGGCCTGCATCAATAGGAGCATAGTGTCTAGATCTAAGGAAGTAATGCTACCCCTCTATTCTGCTTTGGTTAGACCACATCTGGAATATTGTGTCCAATTCTGGGCACCACAATTCAAGAGAGATATTGACAAGCTGGAATGTGTCCAGAGCAGGGCGACTAAAATGATCAAGGGCCTGGAGAACAAGCCCTATGAGGAGCGGCTTAGGGAACTGGGCATGTTTAGCCTGAAGAAGAGAAGGCTGAGAGGAGATATGATAGCCATGTATAAATATGTGAGAGGAAGCCACAGGGAGGAGGGAGCAAGCTTGTTTTCTGCTTCCTTGGAGACTAGGACGCGGAACAATGGCTTCAAACTACAAGAGAGGAGATTCCATCTGAACATTAGGAAGAACTTCCTGACTGTGAGAGCCGTTCAGCAGTGGAACTCTCTGCCCCGGAGTGTGGTGGAGGCTCCTTCTTTGGAAGCTTTTAAGCAGAGGCTGGATGGCCATTTGTCAGGGGTGATTTGAATGCAATATTCCTGCTTCTTGGCAGGGGGTTGGACTGGATGGCCCATGAGGTCTCTTCCAACTCTTTGATTCTATGATTCTAGGGGTTAGATGTCTATCTGCTGGGAGTGCTTAGATTATGTGTTCCTGCATGGTTGGACTGGATGGCTCTTGGGGTCAATATTGTTGGAGCATGTAAAAATCAGTTGGTGAGTGTGTGTTAACTGAAAATGCAAAGCACGAAGCTGATTGGTTGGGCTAGGCTCAAGAAGCTAGCTGAGCCTGGGAGTTTTGGCAACAGTTACATATTTGTGCAGGAGGCTGCTAGAAGAAGGTCTCTCACATGGACACCTAAAGACCATTTTAATCTCTCTCAAAGGACATTGTATCAGTCAATGCAACTGTTCACATGGCTGTACCTATGTTGCTCTGCATTACAAAGAGCAAACTCCTTGTTCTTTATTGATTAACTGAAAATGCAAAGCACAAAGCTGATTGGTTGGGCTATGTCCAGGAAGCTAGCTGAGCCTAGGAGTTTTGGAAACAGGCACATATTTAGGCTTTGGCTGGGCAGGAACTTGCAGAGACAGATTTGCTTCATGGGTGCTGGAAGGACTCTCACATGGACACCTAAAGACCATTTCAATCTCTCTCAAAGGACATTGTATGAATCAATGCAACTGTTCACATGATTGTACATATGTTGTTCTGCATTACAAAGAGTAAACTCCTCGTTATTTATTGATTATCTGTGTGGTATATCTTTTCTCTGTCAAGACAGTGTGTGGACTGGTCAAACGTGAATTACGCATGATTTTCATCCCATCACAAATATCCAGTCTTTCCTATAGCTCTCGGGGTCTCTTCCAACTTTTATAGTTTTATGGTTCTATGATTCTATGACGACACCTCCCAACAAAGGATTCCCACAGGCAGGAAGCAGCAAGGTTTTGAAGCTGCAAGGCCATTTGGTGTTAATCAAGATGGCCAGTTGCAACATTCACACCTGCCTCCAACAGACAAGAGTTCTTTCTCCCACCCTGGACATTCCACAGATATATAAGCCTCACTTGCCTAGTTTCCAACAGACTTCACAACCTCTGAGAATGCCTGCCATAGATGTGGGTGAAATGTCAGAAGAGAATGCTTCTGGAACATGGCCATACAGCCCAGAAAACTCACAGCAACTCAGAAACTTGCCCTGCTTTTCATCTGTTTTTCACCTGTGAAATGTTTCAGGACATGACATCTAGAACTATACTATAAAATATTCCCAAGACACACATGTCTTTTTATTAAAAGAGAAAGCTTTCCCCTGTAGTCTGCCTGAATTTGACATTTTACAGAATCCCTAATACAATTTCAAAAGAGATTTTTCTTGGCGAACGGTGTCTGCTGAGGTGCAAATCCACCCATTCGACTGACCCAGCCCTGGCCGTTATTGCTGCAAATTATCCACCAAAGTATGAAAGGGGATGCGTGGGGAAGAATATTTTTAATTTTAGGTTTGGGAAGTTAGTAGTTGAGCTACCAAGAATTGCCATGGAAACGAGGCCCTATTTGCAATCTCTGTCGTTCCACCTCTAAGTATGGAGGTAGCAAACCTTTCTATAGTGGGAAAAGAGGGCTTGTGCTCAAAATGATTCTCCATTTAATAATTGCCTGGGAATCTTTCCTCTTTTCACTTATTGTCTAGGACAGAGTTTTTCTTCCTAATGTCATGATCCCTAAGTACAGTTCCGCACGTTGTGATGACCTCCAACCATAACATTATTTTCATCACTACTTCAGAACTGTCATTTTGCTACTGTTATGAGTCGTAATGTCAATATCTGATATGCAGGATGTATTTTCATTCACTGGACCAAACTTGGCACAAATACCCGATTTGCCCAAATAGTAAACCTGGTGGAAATTAATGTTGTCATTTGGCAGTTGTAGTTGCTGGGATTTATAGTTCACCTACAATCAAAAAGCATTCTTAATTCCACCAATGATGGAATTGAACCAAACTTGGCACACAGATCTCCCCTTACCAACAGAAAATACTGGAAGCATTTGGTGGGTATTGACCTTGAGTTTTGGAGTTGTAGTTCACCTACATCCAGTGAGCACTGTGGACTCAAGCAATGATGGCTCTGGACCAAACTTGGCATAAATACTCAACATATCCAAATGTGAACACTGGTGGAGTTTGGGGAAAACAGACCTTGACATTTGGGACATGTAGTTGCGGGATTTATAGTTCACCTACAATCAAAGAGCATTCTAAACCTCACCAACAACAGAATTGGGCCAAACTTCCCACACAGAATCCCCATGACTAATAGAAAATACTGTGCTTTGTGATGGTCTTCGGCGACCCTTCTGATACCCCCTTCGCAACCCTCCCCCCAGGGTTCCCAACCCCCATGATGAGAAACACTGGTTGAGGAACCCCTAGTGGCTCAATTCGTTAAACCCTTGTGCTGGCAGGACTGCTGATTGAAAAGTTGGTGGTTTGAATCTGGGGAGCATGGTGAGCTCCTGTTTGTCAGCTCCAGCTTCCCATCTGGGGACATGAGAGGAGCCTCCCACAGGATGGTAAAAGATCCAGGTGTCCCCTGGACAACGTCCTTGCAGATGGTCAATTCTCTCAGACCAGAAGCAACTTGCAGTTTTTCAAGTCGCTCTTGACACAAGAGAAAAAACCAACTTATTGTCTGTTCAGAAGTTATGGCTTCAAAATTTCATACAACTTGAGGGCCACTTCTTTAGATTATACAGTTTGGAGCGCTCCAGCTTCATCATTTTCCCAAACCCTGATCTCACCACATCTCCAACTTGGAGAGAAGAAGATGCCAAGACCGACTGCATTATGCAAACACTCAGGATAGGTTTTCTCCATTTAAGGTTCAAAGCCCTACACATCCTAATTTCTCCCTACCTTTCCTTCTTTATCCCCTTTCAAATGGTCGGCTTGAGATCTCCATTCCAGAAATTCTAGGCTTCTTACCCAAAGTTTCCTCTTGATTGGCTTTTCAGCATTTCCTCTCTGGTTCTGACACTGCAGACAGATATTTTCAGGGCTTAATTCTCTCCCTTCAAGCAAAACTTAGCATTCCATTCCACTCTGGCAAATAGATTAGAGGAAAAAGCATTCTCAAAATCCTATTTGGCACTGTAATTCTGCAGCTAATCCATTTGTTCTTTTCTGTTTGTTTACAAACACTTCCATCCATCTGAATCTCAAACGCTCCTCAAACATTTTCCCAGACTTTAATTCTATGGCACTGATGTGATCTAACATTTTTCTGTGACAAGATCCATTGAGCATAGGTCAAAAGCAGCAGGATTCAATGCTGGTAATTCAGCATCAGGACACTCCATGCGTATAAAGCACACTTAGCAATTGGCAGCAAGACTGATCAACGATATAGAAGGGCAGGATTATGACAACATCATCTGACAAAGATAAGGAATGAATATATCACATGCCAAAGTGACCCAGAATTCGATATTTATGGAATTTTATGCCTTCAGTATTGTCAGCCATGGGTGTTTATCACTGTCATTCTCCATATCTCTGTAGAGCCTTTATTGCCTCCTGAGCAATTCACAATTCATTTGAAACAATCCTTTCTGTGCCACTTGCAATTGGCAGACTGCCATTCTTTAAGCACTTCTTTGCTTTGTCTATATATTCCCAACCCAGTACCATCAGCACATACATGTATTTCCACTGTTTGTAGCCTCTAGTGATCCTAACGCTAGAAACATTTTTGCAAGAGGCCTCACATCAAGCTGCTTTTTTTTATATAGGAACTGATTTCCCTTTCAATTTTTTATTTCCTCTCTATTTTGCTAATCAAGTTTTGGTATGTCTTCTTCTGTTGTTGAGCTTGGCCTCATGTAAGCCGCTCCGAGTCCCTTGGGGAGATGGTGGCAGGGTATAAATAATAATAATAATAATAATAATAATAATAGTAATAATAATAATAATAATTATTATTATTATTATAGAAATGTAATTCTCATTCATAGCAAAGGATGGAACTGTAAATTGAGAAAATGGTGGTGACTTGATTCAAAGAGGAAGTCTTTTTAGTAATGACGTGCATGAAACAAAGTTTGCGTACATTGAACCATCAGAAAGCAAAGGTGTCACAATCTCGGCCATGCATGTGAATAGTTTTGTATTTTGGAGCAATGCTCATCTGCCATCAACACTGCTGGACTGGCCACGTTGTCCGAATGCCTGACCACCGTCTCCCAAAGCAGTTACTATAATCCCAACTCAAGAATGGAAAATGGAATGTTATTGGACAGGAAAGGATATTTAAAGATGAGCTTAAAGCTAACCTTAAAAACTGTAGCATAAACACAGAGAACTGGGAAACCCTGGCCTTTGAGCACTCTAACTGGAGGTCAGCTGTGACCAGCAGTGCTGCGGAATTCAAAGAGGCATAAATGGAGGGCAAATGGGAGAAATGTGTCAAGAGGAAGACACATCAAGCCAACCCTGACTGGGACTGTCTTCCACCTAGAAACCAATGTCCTCACCATGGAAGAACATGCATGTCAAGAGAGGTAGGTATCCACTGCCAAGACACTACACTTGGAAGGCTGTCATACTCAAGACAATGAGAGATCACCAAAATGACAAATGAAAATGAAATGATTTTGGAATATTTCAGATTTCAGAATTATAAATAAGGAATGCTCAACCTGTATTGACGAAAAACATTAAATTACCTAATCTATGTTCCTACAACTGAAGGTTATTAGACCTACTCCTGCCTATCAGATCAACAATGAGCAAGTTTTTGTATTGTCAAAGGCTTTCATGACCAGAATCGCTGGGTTGTTGCAAGCTTTTCAAGCTGTATGGCCATGTTCCAGAAGCATTAGCTCCTGATGTTTAACCCACATCTATGGCAGGCATCCTCAGAGGTTGGAAACTAGGAAAATTGGGTTTATATATCTGTGGAATGCCCAGGGTGGGAGAAAGAACTCTTGTCTGTTGGAGGTAGGTGTGAATATTTCAATTGGTCACCTTGATTAGCATTTAATGACCTAGCAGTTTCAAGATGTGGTTTTTTACTGTCTGGGGGAATCCTTTGATGAGAGGTGATTAGCTGTCCCTGATTGTTTCTCGTCTGGAGTTCTCCTGTTTTTGAGTGTTGCTCTTTGTTGACTGTTATGATATTAGAGTTTTTAAATACTGGTAGCCAGATTTTGTTCATTTTCATTGTTTCTTCCTTTCTGTTGAAATGGTCCACATGCTCGTGGATTTCAATGGCTTCTCTGAGTAGTCTGACATGGTGGTTGTTGGAGTGGTCCAGCCAGAGGTGGCCCTAGGTAATTTTCAACAGTAAGCAAACAGTATTTTGGTGCCCCCCCCCCACCAATCACTGATCTATATTTTCTGTTCGTCATGGGAGTTCCGTGTGCCATATTTGGTTCAGTTCCATCATTGTGGAGTTCAGAATGCTCTTTGATTGTAGGTGAACTATGCATCCCAGTAACTACAACTTGCATATGTCAAGGTCTATTTTCCCCCAAGAGCGCCTCAAGAGTGCCCCTGGGCAAAATCAACTATACTGCAAATGCTTACTTTGCGTAATGGGTTGAGCCACCCCTGGGTCCAGCACTTCTGTGTTCTTAAATAATATGCTGTGTCCAGGTTGGTTCATCAAGTGCTCTGCTATGGCTGACTTCTCTGGTTGAAGAAGTCTGCAGTGCCTCTCATGTTCCTTGATTTGTGTCTGGGCAATGCTGCTGCGTTTGGTGGTCCCTATGGAGACTTGTCCATAACGGCATGGTATACGGTAGAGTCCTACAGAGGAGAGAGGATCCCTCTTGTCCTTTGCTGAATGTAGCATTTGTTGGATTTCCTTAGTGCAGAGTTTCTCAACCAGGGGGTCACGAGGGGGTTTCAGAGGAGTCGCCAAAGACATTCAGAAAACATATATTTCTGATGGTTTTAGAAACCCATTTTGCAGAGAAGGCTGAAAATCACTCCACTTGTCTTCTCTTCCTTTTTGGAAACAGAAGGCAAATCCTCCCATCAAAAGTCCTCTTCTGCTGTTATTGGCCAGCCCCCCAGCCAAGGGGAGGGTTGTTTCTAAGACTCCAAGCGCATAGGGGAGAGCTGGCATGATCAGCACATAGCAGCATGGTGCGCATGTGTGGGCAAGGGAGAGCGTCTGGAGGGAGGCTTGTGCCAGCAAGTCCCTTCAAGGCACGGGGATTCTCGATAGGAAGTTTGGTTCAATTCTACCATTGGTGGGGTTCAGAATACTATTTGATTGTAGGTGAACTATAAATCCCAGAAACTACAACTCCCAAATGTCAAGGTTTATTTTCCCCAAAATCCATCAGTATTCACATTTGGACATATTGAACATTCGTGCCAAGTTTGGTCCAGATCCATCACTGTTTGAGTCCACAGTGATATTCGGATATAGGTGAACTACAACTCAACGCAAAGTCAATTCCCACCGAACGCTTCCAGTATTTTCTCTGGTCATGGGAGTTCTGTGTGCTAAGTTGGGTTCAATTCCATCATTGATGGAGTACAGAATGCTCTTGGTTAACTATAAATCCCAGCAACTACAACTCCCAAATGACAAAATCAATCCCCCTGCCCCAATTGCACCAGTATTCACATTTTGGTATATTGGGTATTTGTGCCAAATTTGGTCCAGTGAATAAAAATACATCCTGCATATCAGATATAATCTAAAACACAGACGTGTGCTTTTCATCTCAAGAACAGACAAGCATCCCGAGCTCTGAGGATCACCTGGGAAGGAATCCCACTGGAGCATTGCAGCACTCCAACATACCTGGGAGTCACTCTGGACCGTGCTCTTACCTACAAGAAGCACTGCCTGAACATCAAGCAAAAAGTGGGTGCTAGAAACAATATCATACGAAAGCTGACTGGCACAACCTGGGGATCACAACCAGATACAGTGAAGACATCTGCCCTTGTGCTGTGCTATTCTGCTGCTGAGTATGCATGCCCAGTGTGGAACACATCTCACCATACTAAAACAGTGGATGTGGCTCTTAATGAGACATGTCGCATTATCACGGGATGTCTGCGCCCTACACTGGAGAAATTACACTGTCTAGCCGGTATTGCACCACCTGACATTCGCCAGGAAGTAGCAGCCAATAGTGAAAGGACCAAGGCAGAGACGTCTCCAGCTCATCTCATGTTTGGGTATCAGCCAGCACATCAATGACTTAAATCAAGAAATAGTTTTCTAGGATCTACAGAGACACTCGCTGGAACACCTCAGCAAGTGAGAGCCCAAAGGTGGCAGGCTGAAACCCAGAACCTCAATCAATGGCTGATACCAAATGAGAGACTCCCCCCTGGGCACACAGAAGACTGGGCGACTTGGAAGGCGCTGAACAGACTGCACTCTGGCACCACGAGATGCAGAGCCAACCTCAAGAAATGGGGCTACAAAGTGGAATCCATGACATGCGAGTGTGGAGGAGAGCAAACCACTGACTACCTGCTGCAAGTATGAAGCAGCAATGAAAATAATGTTATCGTTGGGGGGTCACCACAACATGAGGAACTGTATTAAGGGGTCATGGCATTAGGAAGGTTGAGAAATACTGTCTTAGTGGGTCTCTAGAAACACTTGGAAGAGAGCAAATTTTTGCTCTCTTCCAAGTGATTGCTCTTCAAATATTTAGAGGGATTTTTAACTGCTTTAAGTGGGAAATGGAACCGTTTTCTACATATTTGTCAGTCAGTACGATGGAACAGTTAAACAAATGCAGAAGCCACAGTGAAGGGTTGATGCATTCACATCTTGCTCTGTGGTTTATTTGAACGCATCTATCTAGTTGGCCTCTTGGGAAGCAGGATGCTGGAATTGCTGGGTCTCCGGAGAGCTCTGCGTGGTTCTTCTTATAACCTCTCCCTCTTTCATTTCCACCCCACTGCATCAGGAGATGCCCACAGCAAGACAGCTATCTTTGTTCCAGAACACAGTATGGTCTTTGTCACTGAAACAATATCTTCGTTTCTAAATGAAACATTCAATCTACATCCTAGACTATTCCTTCTAAAACACTCCCCCCCTTCTGAAAATTGAACTAATAGGGAGGGAGAACTTCATCCAGCACATAAATTATCCTTGAAATAAGTAGCTAGGGAATGAAATAACGGCTGTACAGGATAAGTGCAAAAGAGAAAATGGCTAGACAACTTTGCAAAATCATCATCATTAAGAACTGTTAAATAATATTCTAACTTCAATGCTTTTATGTCAAGACAACAATGGTGCTGTGATTATGTTTGGGCTGGTTTAGAAGTGAATAGTGTAATGTGCTCTGTTGGTGCCTGACCTTAAAGTCAACTCTGCATCTACAACTGCTGCAAAACGGAGCTGCTGGCTTTTCACTGGGTGCTGAGAAGTAGAACTTTGCAATCAATATTTAATTATGATTTTATATTGATTGCAAATTCCACTTTATGATTTGCAGTTCCAGTGTCCAAGGCAGGGAAATGCAAACCAAAGAGTTACACAGAAAGCTGGGCTTTCCACAGAAGTTGAGGAAGCAGGAACCCATTTTGTTTCCTTCTGCTGCAGGGTAAGCTTTGTTTGAATTTAACAGCTTTCAGGGCTGCTTTCTTTGAGAGGCGGGGCTTCCTGAGTTTAAAAAATAACTGCTGAGAGGCGGGGCTTCCTGGTTATCCTATATAAACCAGTGTCTGAACCCAAGGGGCAGCTGGGCTTTCCACAGAAGTTGAGGAAGCAGGAACCCATTTTGTTTCCTTCTGCTGCAGGGTAAGCTTTGTTTGAATTTAACAGCTTTCAGGGCTGCTTTCTTTGAGAGGCGGGGCTTCCTGAGTTTAAAAAATAACTGCTGAGAGGCGGGGCTTCCTGGTTATCCTATATAAACTCGTACACTCAGTAACCTATACTTTCACCCCTGCATACAGACAACAACATCAAACACACACCAAGAGCATTAGCAACCTCCAGATGGAACAAACACGAAAACTTCCCATCTCATGCACTAGCTGTGGCATGTTCAGCTTTTTCACACTACAATTACTCAATTACATCTGCCCCAAGTGTACACAGATCACTCGCATGGAACACAGGATACGACAACTCGAGGACCGTATTAAGACCCTTAAGGACATTCAGGAACTTGAGCTCTTCTTAGATACCACACACCACACTGGCCTAGACACGCAGCCCATATCACACCAACATTACGGGGAGGCTCAACAGAACAGCACCTCAGATGTGGACAACCCTCAGGCTTGGAGAAATGTCACCCTTAGAAGGACACATAGGACCCAGAAGCCTCCTCAGAATACCTCTGCTCAGCTGCAGTTACACAATAGATTCCAAATTCTCACACAACTAGCACCTGACCAAGAAACACAACATATTGGGGAAGACCAGAATGGCTTAGATACTGATCAGTGGCTCATCCTTGATCAGTGTGCGGGGGACAGCCCTGACTGGGACAACACTTTACAACATTCACACTTGCACAATCCTGCAGGTGTACCATCCCCAACCATAGACCAGGAGCAACAGGAACACATACAGGAGAACCATAGGCTCTCGGACGAATCTCAATGGATTGTCCTTGACGAATGCACCGGGGATGTCGAGGAGGAGGACAACACTTTTCACCTACACAATTCACACCAACAGGATCACTTTTCTGGAGACCTACACACTACATTGCACAAAAGGGGCGCTGTCATTCCTGAAAGTAAACAGGTCTTGGTAGTAGGCGACTCCCTCCTTAGAGGAACGGAAGCTGTCATTTCCAGACCAGATGGGATGGCTCGAGAAATATGCTGCCTACCGGGGGCAAAAATACACCATATCACTCAGAGGCTCACCAGGCTCCTCAAGCCCTATCACCGTCCTCCCCTCATGTTGATTCATGTAGGAACCAATGATACTGCAAGGCATACGTTTCAAAAGATCACAAATGATTTTCGAGCTCTAGGAGCAATGCTAAAAGAATGTAATGTACAGGTGGTCTTTTCATCCCTCCTCCCTGTTGTAAGACACGGACCCACAAGAGCCAGAAAAATAGTAAAGGTCAATGACTGGCTTAGAAAATGGTGTCAGGAGGAACGCTTTGACTTCCTCGACCATGGCCTGCTATTCCAGGAGGATGGCCTACTGGCAAGGGATGGGGTGCATCTCACACAAGTAGGAAAACACTTTTTTGCTCACAGACTCGCAAACCTCATTAGACGCACTTTAAACTAGGTCCACCGGGGGAGGGGGACAACAGCCTTGCGAACACTACTTTACCCATAATGTCTGGGAATCGCCAGAAGGCTAAACGGAGGGCTGCACAAACACAACAAGGACCACGTACCAAAAGCACAATAATACCAATTAAACAGCTCAAGGGAAGATCCCAGGGGCTCACATGTCTTTACACTAATGCACAGAGCATGGGAAATAAACAAGACGAACTCCAACTTCTAGCACAACACCACAAATATGATATCATAGCCATCACTGAAACCTGGTGGGATGACTCCTATCGCTGGAATGTAGATATCGAGGGGTATAACCTCTTTCACAGAAACCGAACAAAGGGGAGAGGAGGCGGAGTAGCCTTATATGTCAAAAACTCTTATGCTGCACAAGAAATTCAAGACAGCAATCTGGGAAACCAGCTTGAAATCATCTGGATAAGAATCAAGGGAACTGGGACTCAAAAAGATGTCGTTGTAGGCGTCTACTACAGACCCCCAAGCCAGGAGGAAGATCTTGATGAAGTCTTCTGCCAACAGTTGACCAAACAGGCACAGAAAAGAGATGTAGTAGTCATGGGCGATTTCAACTATCCCGATATTTGCTGGAAAACAAACTCGGCCAAGAGTACAAGGTCCAACAAATTCCTCGCTTGCCTTGCAGACAATTTCATGGTCCAGAAGGTAGAAGAGGCAACAAGGGGATTGGCTACTCTTGATCTCATCCTAACAAATGCGGAGGACCTGATCGATGCGGTCGAAGTGGTAGGATCCTTAGGGGCAAGTGACCATGTGCTCCTGCAATTTGAGGTACAAAGGAAGGCCGAAACTAAGACAAGTCAAACCCGCATTTTGGACTTTAGGAGAGCTGATTTCCAAAAAATGAAGGAAACGCTGAGCAGCATTCCGTGGACACAGATACTAAAAGACAAGGGAGCTACGGATGGATGGGAATTTCTCAAGAGTGAAATACTCAAGGCGCAATTGCAAACCGTGCCAACAAAGAGAAAAAATAGGACAAGTGCAAAGAAGCCAGAATGGATGTCCAAAGAACTTCTAACTGTGCTAAGACACAAAAGAGACATGCACAAGAAGTGGAAAAAGGGAGAAATCACCAAAGAAGAATTCAAACAAATAGCCAACACCTGTAGGGAAAAGGTCCGCAAGGCTAAAGCAAAAAACGAGCTCAGACTTGCCAGGGACATTAAAAACAATAAAAAGGGCTTCTATTCTTATGTCAGTAGAAAAAGGAAAAACAAGGAGGCGATAGGACCTCTTCGAGGAGAAGATGGGGCACTGCTGACAGGGGATAGGGAAAAGGCAGAACTACTTAATGCCTTCTTTGCCTCGGTCTTCTCACAAAAAGAGAGTCTTCAACCTCAGCAAGATGGAGTGGATGAGGGATTGGAGGACATCCAACCCCAAATTGGGAAAGAAGTCGTCCAGGAATACCTGGCCGCTCTTAATGAGTTCAAGTCCCCAGGGCCAGATCAACTACACCCCAGAGTATTGAAGGAACTAGCGGAAGTCATTTCGGAACCATTGGCAACCATCTTTGAGAGTTCTTGGAGAACGGGAGAAGTTCCAGCAGATTGGAGGAGGGCCAATGTGGTCCCAATCTTCAAGAAGGGAAAAAAGGACGACCCAAACAACTACCGTCCGGTCAGCCTCACGTCGATACCGGGCAAGATTCTGGAAAAGATTGTTAAGGAAGTGGTCTGCAAACACTTAGAAACAAATGCAGTCATCGCTAATAGTCAACATGGATTTATCAAAAACAAGTCATGCCAGACTAATCTGATCTCTTTCTTCGATAGAGCTACAAGCTGGGTAGATGCGGGGAATGCCGTGGATGTAGCGTACCTGGATTTCAGTAAGGCCTTCGACAAGGTCCCCCATGACCTTCTGGCAAGGAAACTAGTCCAATGTGGGCTAGGCAAAACTACGGTGAGGTGGATCTGTAATTGGTTAAGTGGACGAACACAGAGAGTGCTCACTAATGCTTCCTCTTCATCTTGGAAAGAAGTGACGAGCGGAGTGCCGCAGGGCTCCGTCCTGGGCCCGGTCCTGTTCAACATCTTTATTAATGACTTAGATGAAGGGCTAGAAGGCATGATCATCAAGTTTGCAGACGACACCAAATTGGGAGGGATAGCCAATAGTCCAGAGGACAGGAGCAGAATTCAAAACGATCTTGACAGATTAGAGAGATGGGCCAAAACTAACAAAATGAAGTTCAACAGTGACAAATGCAAGATACTCCACTTTGGCAGAAAAAATGAAATGCAAAGATACAGAATGGGGGACGCCTGGCTCGAGAGCAGTACGTGTGAAAAAGATCTTGGAGTCCTCGTGGACAACAAGTTAAACATGAGCCAACAATGTGATGTGGCGGCAAAAAAAGCCAATGGGATTTTGGCCTGCATCAATAGGAGCATAGTGTCTAGATCTAAGGAAGTAATGCTACCCCTCTATTCTGCTTTGGTTAGACCACATCTGGAATATTGTGTCCAATTCTGGGCAACACAATTCAAGAGAGATGTTGACAAGCTGGAAAGTGTCCAGAGGAGGGCGACTAAAATGATCAAGGGTCTGGAGAACAAGCCCTATGAGGAGCGGCTTAGGGAATTGGGCATGTTTAGCCTGAAGAAGAGAAGGCTGAGAGGAGATATGATAGCCATGTATAAATATGTGAGAGGAAGCCACAGGGAGGAGGGAGCAAGCTTGTTTTCTGCTTCCTTGGAGACTAGGACACGGAACAATGGCTTCAAACTACAAGAGAGGAGATTCCATCTGAACATTAGGAAGAACTTCCTGACTGTGAGAGCCGTTCAGCAGTGGAACTCTCTGCCCCGGAGTGTGGTGGAGGCTCCTTCTTTGGAAGCTTTTAAGCAGAGGCTGGATGGCCATTTGTCAGGGGTGATTTGAATGCAATATTCCTGCTTCTTGGCAGGGGGTTGGACTGGATGGCCCATGAGGTCTCTTCCAACTCTATGATTCTATGATTCTATGATTCTATGAAAGGCAGAGCAGATTTTAAAAGAAGAAAAGGAAGGGAAGATGTATAATAATAATAATAATAATAATAATTATTATTATTATTATTATTATTATTATTATTATTTATATCCTGCCACCATCTCCCCAATGGGGACTCGGGCGGCTTACATGAGGCCAAGCCCAAACAACAAATTATCGAATAATAATAATAATAATAAACCTTTATTTGTACCCCGCTGCCATCTCCCGAAGGACTCGGTACGGCTTACAAGAGGCCGAGCCCAAATACATCAGTAAAAAAGCAACAACAACAATACAGACAATAAATAAACTCATAAACAAAGCAATAAACAGTAATAATAACACTACGACACATTAAAAACCTATGGCAGGGCCAATTATAATAATTAAAAATTTAAAAATGCTGGGCATGACAAGGTGACATATAACTAGGATAGGTATTTGGAGAGAGATGGAGTGAGCAGACAATCCTAGATCATTAGTAAAGCGTGATTAGAGACATGTTGCTTAGGGTTTCCCTATTCTGGGAAGGCACACTGGAACAACCACGTTTTCAGGCTCCTCTTAAAGACTGCCAGAGTTGGGGCATGCCTAATGTCCTTGGGGAGCGAGTTCCAGAGTTGAGGGGCCACCACTGAGAAGGCCCTATCCCACGTCCCCACCAATCGCGCTTGCAATGGAGGTGGGATCGTGAGTAGGGCCTCTCCAGATGAACGAAGAGATCGTGTGGGTTTGTACACAGAGATACGGTCATGCAGGTAGGCGGGTCCCAAACTGTTTAGGGCTTTGTAGGTAAGCACCTGCACCTTGAATTGGGACCGGAAAATGAACGGCAGCCAATGGAGCTCCTTAAACAGGAGGATTGACCTCTCCCGAAGGCTTTCATGGCTGGAATCACTGGGTTGTTGTAGGTTTTTGGGGCTGTATGGCCATGTTCTGGAAACATTCTCTCCTGACGTTTCATCTGTATCTATGGCTGGCATCCTTAGAAGTTGTGAAGTGACCTCACGACCTCTGAGGATGCCATAACATGGTCATACAGCCTGAAAAACCTACAACAACTCAACAAAGGGAAGACGATTAAACCAGAAAGGATGTGTAGTGAAACAAAACAGAGTATAGTATTAAATTGCCAATAAATAGGGTGCCAACCCAGCCTCCAAAATAAGGGAGTTCCACTGTTATGGTGCCCCCCTGGTGGCACAGTGGGTTAAACCGCTGAGCTGCTGAACTTGCTGACCAAAAGGTTGGCAGTTCTAATCCGGGGAGCAGGGTGAGCTCCCAATGTTAGCCCCAGCTTCTGCCAACCTAGCAGTTCGAAAACATGCAAATGTGAGTAGGCAGGAAGGTAATGGTGCTCCATGCAGTCATGCCAGCCACATAACTTTGGGGGAGTCTATGGACAATACTGGCTCTTCGGCTTAGAAATGGAGATGAGCACCAACCCCCAGAGTCTGACACGACTAGACTTAATGTCAAGGGAAAACATTTACCTTTTACCTACAGCAGTGGTTCCCAACCTTTTTTGACCAGGGGACCACTTTGTCCTGGAACTACTCTCCAACACTAGTACCAAAAGAATTACATGCTGGCCACATGACCTAGGAGACATCTATGGACAACGCTGGCTCTTCGGCTTAGAAATGGAGATGACACCCCCCCCCCCCCAGAGTCTGACACGACTAGACTTAATGTCAAGGGAAACCTTTACCTTTACTTTACTGTTACAATGTCAGAACTAAAAAAAACCCACCAAGCCAAGTGAACCTCTGCTGGGACATAGAGCAAGGCGCTCTGCCAGTCCATACATTAGAGAAGCTGCAACTCTCCTTGACCAAGAATATAGGAAGAGTCCCTGTGGATCAGATACAAGGCCACTCTAGTAGCTAAACTACCTACAGGAGGTCCCCAAGAAAGATGCGTAGATTGAGACATTATTTTTCCCGTACTGGAGATATTGTGTAGCCATTGTGATTAGCAGATAACCTTATCTTCCATGAATTTGTCCAATCCCTTAAAAGAAATCATCCATATTGGCGACCATTACTTCATCCTGGAATCTACAGTTGTGCCACCAGCTAAGTGGCAAACCACGAATGGGCATTTTGGAAGTTCCTGAACAGACTCAGAAGTGGAGTGGGCAGATCAAAAGACACCCTGGCAAATTGGCACTACCTAAAAGAATCCCACACCTTGTGTGACTGTGAAGCAGAACAGACAACTCTGCATCTCTATGCTTGTCCACTATGCCCTGCCTCATGTACAGAGGAAGAGTTGTTAGAGGCTACAGACAATGCCATTGCTGTTGCCCGTTTTTCATCAAAGGATATTTAGCCACCTGCGCTCCTTCTATTTTTATCAGTTTTATACTAATTTATGTAATGCTTTTGATACGAAATAAATAAATAAACCAGCTAAGTATTTGTATTTAACACGATCACAAAGTTGGAAAGGATCAGGAAGAGTCCAATGCCCTGGAAGTTCAGGAATCTGTAACTATGGGGTTTCAAATCCATAACTTTCCAAGATAGTCCATTTCACTGTCAAACAAATCTAACCGTCAGAAGATTCTTCCAAAAGTTTAGTCAAATTGACATGGATTTAGCTTCTATAGCTTATCATCAGTGGAGGACTCAGAATTCTAATATTATGGATCCATTTGGGGAAAATGAAATCTATTGGGCCGGAGGTTTAGCACAGCTGGTAAATCATCAGCAGTTATAAGATCTATCAACAAAAAGGTTGCAAGTTTGAAGCCCCGGGTTGGCATGAGCTGCCAACCATCAGCCTATCTCATTGTTTAACCAAGCAATCTGAAAACAGCTTTAGCTGTGATTAGAGAAATTAGGTACCACTAAATAGCGGGGAAGGTGTTTTACGATGCCATAAAGAAAGAAGATCAGAAAATGTTGGGCGACCAAAAGGAAGGAGGAAGTCCTGATGGCTCTTCGTCATAGAGGATAGAGCAGCAGCACCTCCTGTACTCGAGCCCAACCTTCCATGGCACCTCCTTCTGTTCTGTCTGTCTGTGTATTATCTATACAAAGCAGCACTGAATGTTTGCCGTGTATGTGTACTGTGATCTGCCCTGAGTCCCCTTTGGGGTGAGAAAGGTGGAATATAAATAAAGTGTTGCTGTTGTGGCTGTTGTGGTTGTTGTTGTTATTATTATTTGAAGCACAACAAGATGAGTCCACAGCACACTGCTGGCTGTTGTATTGGATCACATGTCGGACACTTCCCAAGTTTCTAAGACTGTGATTTATCGGCAAATAATGCATGCAGATCCCAGTGATTTATCGGCAAATAATGTATGCAGATCTCAGCTGCAAAAGACAAGTGGCCTTTTGCAGCTGGCAGATAGTAATCTTGTCAGTGCCGATTGTGTTTAAGTGCAGGCCAAGGTCTTTAGGTACTGCACCCAGTGTGCCAATCATCACTGGGATGATTTTGACTGGCTTGTGACAGAGTCTTTGCAGTTCGATCTTTAAATCCTCATATCGTCTCAGCTTTTCCAGTTGTTTCTCTTCAATCCTGCTGTCACCTGGGATTGCAACATCAACAATCCATACTTTCTTTTTTAACACAATTGTGAGGTCAGGAGACTTGTGCTCCAAAACTCTGTCTGTCTGAATTCGGAAGTCCCAAAGGAGTTTGGCGTGTTCATTCTCTGTAACATTTTCTGTCTTTTTTTTTTTGTCATGTCAGGAGCGTCTTGAGAAACTGCAAGTTGCTTCTGGTGTGAGAGAATTGGCCGTATGCAAGGACGCTGCCCAGGGGACGCCCAGATGATTTGATGTTTTTATCATCCTTGTGAGAGGCTTCTCTCATGTCCCGGCATGAAGAGCTGGAGCTGATAGAGGGAGCTCATCTGCCTCTCCCCGGATTTGAACCTGCAACCTGTCGGTCTTCAGTCCTGCCGGCACAAGGGTTTTACCCATTGCGCCACCGGGGCTCCTTTCCGGCTTGTGATCCCACCAGTTCTTTGTCTCAGGCAAATGGTCTTTGTGGCACAAGTTCCAATGAATCATCTGAGCAACAGTGTTATGCCTCTGCTTGTAGTCTGTCTGCGCAATCTTCTTGCAGTAGCTGAGAATGTGATCTATGATCTATTGTTTCATCTGCTTCCTTGCAGAGTCTACACTTGGGATCTGTCGTCGACTTTTCAGTTCTGGCTTTGATGGCATTGGTTCTAATGGATTGTTATTATTAGCAACAGTGTTATGCCTTTGCTTGTAGTCTGTCTGCGCGATCTTCTTGCAGCAGCTGAGGATGTGATCTATTGTTTCATCTGCTTTCTTGCAGAGTCTGCACTTGGGATCTGTCATCAACTTTTCAGTTCTAGTTTTGATGGCATTTATTCTAATGGATTATTATTATTATTATTAGCAATGGTGTTGTGCCTCTGCTTGTAGTCTGTCTGCGAGATCTTCTTGCAGCAGCTGGGGATGTGATCTATTGTTTCATCTTCTTCCTTGCAGAGTCTACAGTTGGGATCAGTCGTCGACTTTTCAGTTCTGGCTTTGATGGCATTGGTTCTAATGAATTATTATTATTATTATTAGCAACAGTGTTATGCCTCTGCTTGTAGTCTGTCTGCGTGATCTTCTTGCAGCAGCTGAGAATGTGATCTATTGTTTCATCTGCTTCCTTGCAGAGTCTACACTTGGGATCTGTCGTCGACTTTTCAGTTCTGGCTTTGATGTCATTGGTTCTAATGGATTGTTATTATTAGCAACAGTGTTATGCCTTTGCTTGTAGTCTGTCTGCACGATCTTCTTGCAGCAGCTGAGGATGTGATCTATTGTTTCATCTGCTTTCTTGCAGAGTCTACACTTGGGATCTGTCATCAACTTTTCAGTTCTAGTTTTGATGGCATTTATTCTAATGGATTATTATTATTATTATTAGCAATGGTGTTGTACCTCTGCTTGTAGTCTGTCTGCGAGATCTTGCAGCAGCTGGGGATGTGATCTATTGTTTCATCTTCTTCCTTGCAGAGTCTACAGTTGGGATCAGTAGTCGACTTTTCAGTTCTGGCTTTGATGGCATTGGTTCTAATGAATTATTATTATTATTATTATTATTATTATTATTATTAGCAACAGTGTTATGCCTCTGCTTGTAGTCTGTCTGCGTGATCTTCTTGCAGCAGCTGAGAATGTGATCTATTGTTTCATCTGCTTCCTTGCAGAGTCTACACTTGGGATCTGTCATCAACTTTTCAATTCTGGCTTTGATGGCATTTATTCTAAAGGATTATTATTATTATTATTATTATTATTATTATTATTAGCAACAGTGTTATGCCTCTGCTTGTAATCTATCTGCGTGATCTTCTTGCAGCAGCTGAGGATGTGATCTATTGTTTCATCTGCTTCCTTGCAGTCTACACTTGGGATCAGTCATCGACTTTTCAATTCTGGCTTTGATGGCATTGGTTCG
The DNA here is from genome assembly GCF_037176765.1 of Anolis sagrei. Taxonomy (NCBI): domain Eukaryota; kingdom Metazoa; phylum Chordata; class Lepidosauria; order Squamata; family Anolidae; genus Anolis; species Anolis sagrei. The sequence continues at coordinate 14,613,229 of NC_090027.1, read as the reverse complement.
AATGGATTATTATTATTATTATTATTGACACAAAAGCACAGTATGTCACAGCAAACAAGATCTATATGCTGGATTTCGTATCACAAAACCACAAGTCGAACACTTCCCAAGCGTCTAGGACTGTGTGATGTATTTTCCAATGATGCGCGCAGATCCAAGTAAGGTGGCCTTTTGCAATTGACAGATTGTAATTTTGTCGATGTCTATTGTTTCCAAATACTGGCTGAGATCTTTTGGCACAGCACCCAGTGCGCCAATGACCACTGAGACCACGTGTACTGGTTTATGCCAGAGCCTCTGCAGTTCGACTCTGAGGTCTTGATAGAGGCTAGGTTTTTCCTGTTGTTTTTCCTCAATGCGACTGTCACCTGGAATGGCGACATCAGTAATCCAGACTTTTTTCTTTTCCACAATCGTGATGTCTGGTGTATTGTGTTCCAAAACTTTGTCAGTCTGGATTATTATTATTATTATTATTATTATTATTATTATTATTGCAAAAATAGAAACAAACACCAAAGGACAACCAAGCAGGTGACGATGAGGAACAGGAATAGAATGCAACAGTCTTTATGGTGCTTACACCCAATTTGATGTTCTCCAAATGCTAGGCACACTGGCTGGAAAGGGTAGGAGCCAGAGTTCAACACATCTAGAAGGTATAAGATTTGTGTGAGCTAAGAATAAAGGGTGGCATCTGCAGAGAAAATGGCTCGTGTGGAAACAAGCTAAGCCCAGGTGCTGGAAGAAGGAACAAGCTCTTTGCTCCATCCTGCACAGATCCCATACACACCTTCCAGTATTCACTTTTCCCCCACCCTTCCCTCCCTCCCCACTTCTCCAATGGGTAGCTTTTAAACTGCCAGTTTTCAGGCAGAACACTAGCATTCATCAGCCTCCCACCACGCTTCAACCCTGCCTGCCAGAATGGAGTGACTAAGGTGGTGGGTGGAAGTGCATTTAAAAGCCCAATTTAGCAGCTTGTGGGGCCAAACGGAGGCTGTATTGTCAGGAATCGGGCTCCCTCAAACAGAGAGCTGGGAGGTTTTAACAGCTAATGAATTGCCAGGATAAAGAGTACAGTACAGTATGGCTAGGATGTGCAAGACTATGGGGGAACACAGAGTGCAAGCATGTGCCATCCTGGCTATGCTCACACACACATATACACGTGAGCATATAATACATAGCTACATTCAAATGTGTGGGTTTTTAGCATATTGGACATCAGATGTTCAAAACATTGTGCTACTTATTTTACAGCATCATTCAAAACAGGGTGGGCCATATGTTGCCCTCCAGACAACTCTCATCTGGTAAGGAATGATGGAAATGGCAGTCTAGCTGTATCTAGAGGACCACAAGTTGGTCCTCGCTGATTTAAACTATCACCATGACACCTCTGATGTCAATCGCCACTACTTTTAGCAATGTTCCCTTTCAACAAAGCATGTTCTGTTGAATGCTTCTGTTCTGTCTTCCAGGAGCTTGGTTTGCAATGCTGCTTAGTTGCATGAAATAGCATCCCTTTGCATTTCCCCCAAGATTGTTACAGTCTCATAGAATCATAGAATCATAGAATCAAATAGTTGGAAGAGACCTCATGAGTCATCCAGTCCAACCCCCTGCCAAGAAGCAGGAATATTGCATTCAAATCACCCCTGACAGATGGCCATCCAGCCTCTATTTAAAAGCTTCCAAAGAAGGAGCCTCCACCACACTCCGGGGCAGACAGTTTCACTGCTGAACGGCTCTCACAGTCAGGAAGTTCTTCCTCATGTTCAGATGGAATCTCCTCTCTTGTAGTTTGAAGCCATTGTTCCGCGTCCTAGTCTCCAGGGAAGCAGAAAACAAGCTTGCTCCCTCCTCCCTGTGGCTTCCTCTCACATATTTATACATGGCTATCATGTCTCCTCTCAGCCTTCTCTTCTTCAGGCTAAACATGCCCAGCTCCTTAAGCCGCCCCTCATAGGGCTTGTTCTTTAGACCCTTGATCATTTTAATCACCCTCCTCTGGACACATTCCAGCTTGTCAATATCTCTCTTCAATTGTGGTGCCCAGAATTGGACACAATATTCCAGGTGTGGTCTAACCAAAGAGGGGTAGCATTGCTTCCCTAGATCTAGACACTATGCTCATATTGATGCAGGCCAAAATCCCATTGGCTTTTTTTGCCGCCACATCACATTGTTGGCTCATGTTTAACTTGTTGTCTACGAGGACTCCAAGATCTTTTTCACACGTGCTGCTCTCGAGCCAGGCATTGTCCCCCATTCTGTATCTTTGCATTTCGTTTTTTCTGCCAAAGTGGAGTATCTTGCATTTGTTACTGTTGAACTTCATTTTGTTAGTTTTGACCCATCTCTCTAATGTGTCAATATCGTTTTGAATTCTGCTCTTGTCCTCTGGAGTATTGGCTATCCCTCATAATTTGGTGTTGTCTGCAAACTTGATGATCATACCTTCTAGCCCTTCATCTAAGTAATAAAGATGTTAAACAGGACCGGGCCCAGGACAGAACCCTGCTTGTAGCACTCCGCTCGTCACTTCTTTCCAGGATGAAGAGGAAGCATTAGTGAGCACCCTCTGGGTTCGTGCATTTAACCAATTACAGATCCACCTCACCGTGGATCTGTAATTGGTTAAATGGACGAACCCACAGGGTGCTCACAAATGCTTCCTCTTCATCTTGGTGAGCACCCTCTGGTTTCCTCTCGGCAGCAGCCTGAAAGTTAACCATTAACAGGGGCTTAAAGCCAGCTTGCAAAAGCCTTTTGCTGTTATTGGTTTAAAAAAGTATCTTTTGGTCTAGAGACCGTCCTTTTCCCTGGGGATGAGATCTCCATTTTGGAAAAGCTCTCCTGCCTTCTTCAGTTTAGAAAAAGCCTCAGATGTGCTTATGGCCAAGCTAGGCAGCTTGGACAGGCCATCGTGAATACTTACCCTCTTGTCTTTGAAACTGGTGCTGAGCTCAGATAGGGGAAGACTGCTCTTTCTAAAGATAGCAGCTCAGCACTGGGGCAGAGAATATCTCAGGATTTCTCTGCCATTGGGAGAGGCTCTATTACTTCATCCCCAAACTAACCTTGAGCTTAAATAGGGAAAGACCTGCTCTTTCTAAAAATAGCAGCTCAGGGCTAGGGTAAAGGATACCAGGATTTTTCTACTGTTGGGGGAAAGTTAACTCAGCAGCTGAAGGAAAAAGGAAGGAAAGAACATCTACATGATTTCTCAAGTTGACTTTTGTGTTTGTAACTTCAACATGTGCCAAGTCGGCCAAGGACTTTGAAAAATAAATATTCTGTTTGATGTTCAAATCTGGAGTGGTCTCAGTTGCTGGGAATCCTAAGCTTCTAAGTAAGGCACTAGCAGTTCACCAGGATACAGAGAGAAGCACATCTTACTTTTAACTTTATAGTGTCTGAGTGTGACGGCACAGCTTCTGAAAGTTTTTTGTTTCATGTCAGGAGCGACTTGAGAAACTGCAAGTCACTTCTGGTGTGAGGGAATTGGCCATCTGCAAGAACATTGCCTAGGGAATGTCTGGATGTTTCTGATGTTTTATCATCCTTGTGGGAGGTTTCTGTCATGTCCCCGCATGGGGAGCTGGAGCTGACAGAGGGAGCTCATCCACGCTCTCCACGGATTCGAACCTCCGACATGTCGGTCTTCTGCTGGCACAAGGGTTTAACCCATTGAGCCATTGGGGACTCCTACTTCTGCAAGTGACATTATGCCTCAGAAAAAAGTGGGTCTGCCTGCAATCCTATGGACAGATGAGACCACAATTTGGAAAAGTTACTATGGTCATGCTAGTTTGGGATTTATGAGCGTCGTAACAGAAAAGCAATTTTAGAATAAGATGGCATTTGCACTACAGAATTTGTGTCAACTCATATACATTTTGGTAGATTTATCAATGGACACTTCCTCCACCCAAAACTCCTGGATGAATCCCTCTATTTCGGATCTTCAAGCTGTTCGTGTCATTACATACGTGGACAAAAAATTATGCCACCTACATACAAAAAGGAGCGATGAAGGAAGCTTAGGGAAATCTTAGGGTTTGCAGAAACCATATTTAAGAGGAAAGTAATCTTCATAAAGGCCAGTAAAGATTGGAAATACTCAATGGGCATGGAATGCTGAGTATATTTTGACATGAAAAAACAAAAGGAAAGGAAAACCAGGACAGGAAAAGGTCATTTCAAGCTGACTTGCTACGGGAGGTTAAGAACAAGATAGTACCCTACTTCCACCAAGGCTCATTCTTACTTCAACACTGAATTGATGTTGACCTTTACTGTGCCTGAGAGAAGCAAACTGACATGGGTTGCAAACTTAGACCACACACCATTCACAGCTTTTACCTTTCAATGCTGCAATTCAACACATTGCCAACATTTGCCACTTGAGGCATCCACTTTATTCTGCTTCATGGTGGACTCAATCCTAGTTTTCAATCCGGAACAAAACCCGTCATTCTGCAATTTTTGGATACAGGGCCAACTCATCCAAGGCATCTGGGTCAACTTACGCCACTCTTTCTTAGGGTAGAGCAGCGTTTCTCAACATGGGGCTCAGGACCCTTGGGAGGCTTGCGAGGGGGATGTTAGAGGGGTCGCCAAAGACCATCAGAAAACAAAGTATTTTCTGTTGGAGCTTCTGTGTGGAAAATTTGGCCCAATTCTATCGTTGGTGGAGTTCAGAATGCTCTCTGATTGTAGGTGAACTATAAATCCCAGCAACTACAACTCCCAAATGACAAAATCAATCCCTCTCAACCCCACCAGTATTCAAATTTGGGTGTTTTGGGTATTTGTGCCAAATTTGGTCCAGTGAATGAAAATATATCCTGCATATCAGATATTTACATTATGATTCATAACAGTGGCAAAATTACAGTTATGAAGTAGTAACAGTAATAATGTTATGATTGGGGGTCACCACAACATGAGGAACTGTATTAAGGGGTCATGGTATTATGAAGGTTGAGAACCACTGAGGTAGAGGTAAGCATGTTTTAAGCTTCTTCATTCCTATGAAATTTTAAAATGCATACTTAGACCCTGATCTATCCATTTTGGTCTGTTTTTTAAAAATATTCTCCTGTTCTTTTCTCCAGTGCAAAGACTTCAGTTCTCTACTGTTAAATATACATAATTGCACAAAGTAGAAGGAAGGGGGAAAACCATAGGAACAAAGCCTCACTCAATTTTGATCTTGAACAAGCAGATAAAAGAGGTAGATTTTTTTTTAAAAAAAATCAACAGTTGCCTAGTAGATAACAAGATTCAGAAATTTGGAAGGATGGGACTGAATTCATCATCACAGCTAATGTGATGCTTTGATGGAGGAATGTTCTAAAGCTATAATGTCTGAAACATTTGCTTGAAAAAAAAAATCCACAGTCGGTCCAGCCTGAGGCAACCATGTCAAAACATCTAGCGCAGTGGTTCTCAACCTTCCTAATGCCGTGCCCCTTAATACAATTCCTCATGTTGTGGTGACCCCCAACCATGACATTATTTTCATTGTTACTTCATAACTGTAATTTTGCTACTGTTATGAATTGTAATGTAAATATATGATATGCAGGATGCATTTTCATTCACTGAACCAAATTTGGCACAAATACCCAATATGCCCAAATATGAATACTTGTGTGGTTATGAGCGATTGATATTGTCATTTGGGAGTTGTAATTGCTGGGATTTATAGTTAACCTACAATCAAAGAGCATTCTGAATTCAACCAATGGTGAGATTCTTGGCACACACAATTCCCATGACCAACAGAAAATATTGGAAGGATTTGGTGGGCATTAACCTTGAGTTTTGGAGTTGTAGTTCACCTAGATCCAGAGAGCACTGTGGACTCAAACAATGATGGATCTGGACCAAACTTGGAACGAATACTCAATATGCCCAAATGTGAACACTTGTTGGGACTCAGCCTGTGTTTGAGCCTGATTCTGTGTTGGAGCCAGATTCTGTGATTGTGTTTCCTCCTTCTAATGTTTCTGGGTCTAACTTGGATAGTGAACTTGCTGTGATCAATGAGAATGAGATGCAAAATGGAGGCACTTTGGACAATAAGGTTACTGCAGACTCTGATCGAGAAGGGTCAGGGGAAAGGCTAAGTTCTCATGAGAAAGTTACTGTCACAGCAAGGCAGGAAAGTTTACTCCCTTCTCCAGGCTCAAGTTTGCAAGATAGTTTCACACCTGCTTCAGTTAATGAGGAGATTGATAAGACCAGTTGCTGTCTGGAAATCAGCCAGAATTGTCGAGAGACCCAATGTTTACATAGGTCAGAAAGAATTCAGCAATTAAGGCCAAAAACTGAGGGGAGTAGGCAGAGGCGGCCCTAGGTAATTTTCAACGGTAAGCAAACAGTATTTTGGCGCCTCCCCCCAACCAATCACTGATATATATTTTCTGTTCGTTGTGGGAGTTCTGTGTGCCATATTTGGTTCAATTCCATCATTGGTGGAGTTCAGAATGCTCTTTGATTGCAGGTGAACTATACATCCCAGTAAATACAACTCGCATATGTCAAGGTCTATTTTCCCCCAAGAGTGCCTCAAGAGCGCCTCTGGGCAAAATCAACTATACTGCAAATGCTTACTTTGCGTAATGGGTTGAGCCGCCCCTGGGAGTAGGAACCAGTTTTTGGGATTTAAATTGAGCTCTTAGAGAATTTTCTTTAGATCAGGTATCATATGGAATCGTTTGGAATCAATCTCCTGGATATTCCTGTTTCATGTGGCCTCGTCTCTAAGGATTCCTGGCTTTTCAAGTGGATTAGCAGTGGCTATGTTCATGGTTTTATATTGAAGGCTTTTGGTATTTCTCTGCATTTGGATTATTACTGCAAGCTTTTGGAACTTTGTTATCATTCTTATGTTTGGACACTTTATGTTGCTGGTTTTTTGGCTTTTTGCTTTTGGACTTTTATCTACTTTATATTCATCTCTTTTATTGGCTCTAGTTAGTCTTCAAATAAAAAGGACTCTTCTTTCATTCAAGATGTGGTGTAATTAATGATTAGAGGGTCCTGTTCCTGCTCTAGGGTGCAGCAACACTGGTGGAGTTAGGGGAAAATAGACTTTGATATTTGGGAGTTGTAGTTGCTGGGATTTATAGTTCATCTACAATCAAAGAGAATTCTGAACCTCACCAACAATAGAATTGGATCTAACTTTCCACACAGAACCCAGATGACCAATAGAAAATAATGTGTTTTCTGATTGTACTTGGTGACCCCTCTGAACCCTCTCGTGACGCCCCCAGAGGTCCCAACTCCCCAGGCTGAGAAACGCTGATCTAGCGGTAGGTTTGGCCATGCAGTGACTGTCTTGATGTTGTAAGGTAACTATCTATGAATGAATTCCTTGAATCTGGTGCATTTATATTCCCTTTTCCCAAGGTGGTTAATGCAATATACAGAGCTCAGCAGAAATTTGAATCTAGTCCAATACTCTATAAGCGAGCATGACATCAGACTTCTCTTTGTGGATTGAGCATTGCTGAAGAGGAAGAAGCAAGGGAAAAATCTAATATTTCAAATTGTTCACATTTAAAGTGCAGTAATACTATGTCTATTAGGGCTGTGCAAAAAATCGGACACGGGTTGTAAGTCGTAAGGGTTTAGTTAAATCCGTACTGACAACTGAATTTACGAAGCCAGAGGTGCACCCCTACCAAACACAAACAAAGCAAAAACACCAATTTGCAAAGTTTTTGAATCATTTTTCTTGGTGAGGGGTGGAGTCCATTCAGGATTCATTTATTGTGGTTTTTCTATCCCCCCCCCCTTTGGATTTCTTTAATTTAAAATTAATTAGTTTTACAAACTACTTTCATTATTTTCTAGTCTATTTTAATTTGATTTTAATTCTAGTCTTCTAACCAATCTGTTACTTTTCTTTGCCATCTTTTGGGCAATTGTAGTACTACCAAGTACCAACTACAAGTACCAATGTCTTTGGGTTGCTGTGAGTTTCCTGGGCTGTATGGCCATGTTCCAGAAGCATTCTCTCCTAACATTTCGTCTACATCTATGGCAGACATTCTCAGAGGTTGTGAAGTCTAGCAACCTGTTTTTTTGCTTTCCTTTCCCACATTGATTCAAAACTATAATTCAGTTCTACAAAGTGCAGTACTTGCTTTATTTTCTGTTTTCTGGGAGGAAAATGTTTTCCTGAAACTTGGGAGGAATTATGCCCTGGTTATGTTGTGTCATTGTAGAGAAATCCAAAAGAATAGGTCTTGTAGTATTTTTAAAATATTTTGGGGGGGCAAAACTTTTAAAATTCCCTAAAAATCAGTAGATGTGTGAATCTTTCTGAGATTTGGGGGGAATGATGCCCTGGTTATGTTGTGTCATTGTAGACAAATTCTTGTATTTTTTTAAAAAAAATGTTGTTTGCAAAAACTTCAAAAAATTCCCAAAAATCAATGGATGAGTGAAATATTTTGAAAGTTGGGGAAGAAGGTTACAGTGCTAAATGTATGCTACAATTGTAGCAAGTTTCATTCCAATAGCTCAAAAAATGAAGGGGAAAGGAGCCCCAGAATTTTCTCCATTGGCACAAATGGGCGGAATAACAAAACGAAAAAATAATGAAAATTTTAGAACTTCGGATTAGAAACTAAACAGACCTCTTATGATTGTTTAGAACAGTGGTTCTCAACCTTCCTAATGCCGTGACCCCTTAATAAAGTTCCTCATGTTGTTGTGACTCCCAACCATCATTTTTGTCGCTTCTTCATAACTGTAATTTTGTTACTGTTATGAATCATAATGAAAATATCTGATATGCAGGATGTATTCTCATTCACTGGACCAAATTTGGCACAAATATCCAATACGCCCAAATTCGAATCCAGGTGGGGTTGGAGGGGGGGATTGATTTTGTCATTTGGGAATTGTAGTTGCTGGGATTTATAGTTCACCTACAATCAAAGAGCATTCTTAACTCCACTAATGATGGAATTGAACCAAACTTGGCACACAGAACTCCCATGACCACCAAAATACTGGAAGGGTTTGGTGGGCCTTGATCTTGAGTTTTGGAGTTGTAGTTCACCTGTATCCAAAAGAGCACTGTAGACTCAAACAATGATGGATCTAGACTAAACTTGGCATGCATACTCAATATGTCCAAATTTGAACACTGGTGGAGTTTGGGGGAAATGGACTTGACATTTGGGAGTTGTAGTTGCTAGGATTTATAGTTAACCTACAATCAAAGAGCATTCTGAACCCCACCAATTATAGTATTGGGTCAAATATCCCACACAGAACCCCCATTACAAACAGAAAATATTGTGTTTTCTGATGGTCTTTGGCGACCCCTTTGTCAACCCCTCGCGACCCACCCAGGGGTCCCGACCCCCAGGTTGCAAAACACTTGTTTAGAAACACTTTAGAAATAAAATGGGAGTCACCAAAGTCTGTAATTAGAAACAAAATGAATTTTTGTCATTTCATACACCTTTAATGTCTATATAGATACACATTTTTCCAAGGATGAAAGTGGAGTTTACCATCACAGGGGCATATACTCAGAAGCGGTCCTAGGTAATTTTCAATGGTAAGCAAACAGTATTTTGGCGCCCCCCAACCAAACACTGATATATATTTTCTGTTCATTGTGGGAGTTCTGTGTGCCATATTTGGTTCAATTCCATCATTGGTGGAATTCAGAATGCTCTTTGATTGTAGGTGAACTATACATCTCAGTAACTACAACTTGCATATGTTAAGGTCTATTTTCCCCCAAGAGCGCCTCAAGAGCGCCCTGGGCAAAATCAACTATACTGCAAGTGTTTACTTTGCGTAATGGGTTGAGCCGCCCTTGCATATACTACACATCACATTGACCAACAACCAAAATCTGAGTGCAACAAACACTAGGTGAGTCAAATTAGCATTCTCACACTGAACTTGGCAAACTGCTCCACCGCAATCATTTTGAAGTGAGGTACCCAGCCAGCATCTGGCACGACTGTCAGAAATTCTAGATAGCGCGGCCTCATTAGGACTTGATTCCACGTGGTGCACTCCACAGAAACCACAGCTGCTCTTACTTCTACCTATTTCGCTTGCATTTCAACACAATCCTCAACCTAGGCTCTGATTTCAACCCTTACCCCTTCAGAAACACTTTCAAACATAAAGCCTTGTTGCGAGCTCAGACTTTACTGGTTTCCTTTTTTTTCTCCCAGTCCTACCATCTAGCACTCCGCAAAATAAAATCTGCAGAAAAAAAATGTTCAAGGCGCAAAAGGGATTTATTAACGTAACTTTTACTTACTTGCTCCAGCTATATTCTCCTTTTCTATTTATTTATATTTCTTCAGAAAATCTAGTAACACACTGTCCCACTTCTCAGAAATCCCATTTTAAGAAGTCCACTGGGGCTTTAAAAATTGGTTAATCCTGGGTTGTTGAAGGTTTCTTTGGGCTATATGGCCATGTTCTAGAGGCATTCTCTCCTGACGTTTCGCCTGCATCTATGGCAAGCATCCTCAGAGGTAGTGAGGATGGTACCTCTGAGGATGCTTACCATATATCAGAGTTTCTCAACCTGGGGGTCGTGACCCCTGGGGGGGGTCACGAGGGCGTTTCAGAGGGTCGCCAAAGACATTCAGAAAACATATATTTCTAATGGTCTTAGGAACCTCTTTTGCAGAAAAGGCTGAAAATCTCTCTGCCTGTCTTCTCTTCCTTTTTGGAAACAGAAGGCAAATCCTCCCACCAAAAGCCCTCCTCCACTGTAATTGGCCAGCCCCTCAGCCAAGAGGAGGTTTGTTTCTGAGACTCCAGGCGCAGAGGGGAAAGCAGGCATGCTATGCGCATAGCAGCGTGGTGCGCATGTGCAGGTGAGGGAGAGCCTGTGATGCTGGAGGGAGGCTAGTGCCAGCGAGTCCCTTCAAGGCACAGAGGTTCTGGGTGGGAAGTTTGGTCCAATTCTATCATTGGTGGGTTTCAGAATGTTCTTTGATTGTAGGTGAACTATAAATTCCAACAACTACAACTCCCAAATGTCAAGGTCTATTTTCCCCAAGCTCCACCAGTATTCACATTTGGGCATATTGAACATTTGTGCCAAGCTTAGTCCAGATCCATCATAGTTTGAGGTGAACTACAACTCAACACAAAGTCAATTTATTTATTTATTTATTTATTATTTGAACTTACATGGCGCCACTCCCCTGTGGCTCAGAGCGGTTTACAAGAATGGCTAAAATCTAACAAAATTTAAAAGCAACTTAAAACAATTTAAAAACAGCAGTATCAAACATTAAAAGCCTGTCAAAACATGCCCTTACATGCCCTGCGGAAAGCTGGTAAGTCCCGCAAGGCACAGACTTCAGGTGGCAGAGTATTTCAGAGTGATGGTGCCACTGCTGTGAAGGCTCTGCGTCTGGTTGCTGTTAAACGCAAGGTCTTGACACTGGGAATTTCCAATAGATCTTGGTCCTCAGAACGGAGGGATCTCTGGGGTTGGTAGGGGGTGAGGCAGTCCCTCTGAACTCTTCTAGTATATTCTCTGGTCATGGGAGTTCCATGTGCTAAGTTGGGTTCAATTCCATTGGTAATGGAGTTCAGAATGCTCTTGGTTAACTATAAATCCCAGCAACTACAATTTCCAAATGACAAAATCAACACCCCCCCCCCCCAACCGCGCCAATATTCAAATTTGGGGGAATCGGGTATTTGTACCAAATTTAGTCCAGTGAATGAAAATATATTCTGCATATCAGATATCTACATTACAATTCATAACAGGAGCAACATTACTGTTATGAAGTAGCAATGAAAATAATGTTATGGTTGGGGGGGTCACCACAATGTGAGAAACTGTATTAAGTGGTCATGGCATTAGGAAGGTTGAGAAATACTGCCATAGATGAAAGCGAAACGTCAGGAGAGAATGCCTCTAGAACATGGCCATATAGCCCAAAAAAACCGCATTGATTCCGGCCATGAAAGCCTTTGACAATACATTGGTTAATCCTGCTTACATCTTGTTGTTAGTCTAGAAGGCATCACATACAACCTCACGCAGGCATACAAAATCCCATTCCTACAAATGAACATAATAGCATTGTGCTGGACTAGACCAAATGCTTTTGCAGTTCATATGGGAAGCCCATCTATGGGAAGCCCACTAAACAGATATTAACACAACTGCATCCCTTTCTCATATTTTAGAGTAGCAATTATTCTGTCTTTGATAGAGGACAGGATATATTTCAGACCCAATTAATAGTCACCAAATGCCCCTAAACCTCCAGGAATCAAGCCAATTCGTTTTTATAGCCATCCAAATTGGCAGTCACCATGTATCTCAAAGCATACCAGAACCACCTGCACATTTATTTCCTTTTATTTGTCCTAATGATCTCATCATTCTGCTACACTGGATGACCCCACAGTCTATGAAATGAGAGCAAAGGGGAAAAAGCTGAAGAAGAGAAGTGATTTCCATAGTGGTGTTCACCCAAAGTCCAAAATGGAAAGGTAACAGGGAATGGGGAAGGCACACTAGGCAATTTTTAGCCAAGCCAGCTTACAACTCTCATGGGCAGATATGAGACACAGCATGTGGTTCTTAATGAGATAATATCTGACACAACTAAATGAAGGCATAATCAAAACTATTACTCTACACGAGTGGTTCTCAACCTTCCTAATGCTGTGACTCTTTAATACAGTTCCACATGTTGTGGTGACCCCCAACCATAAAATTATTTTCATTGCCACTTCATAACTGTAATTTTGCTACTGTTATGAATTGTGATGTAAATACCTGATACGCAGGATGTATTTTAATTCACTGGAACAAATCTGAGGCAAATACCAAATATGCCCAAATTTGAATACTGGTGGGGTTGGGGGGGGGGGGAGGGTTGATTTTGTCATTTGGGAGTTGTAGTTGCTGGGATTCATAGTTCACCTACAATCAAAGAGCATTCTGAACTCCACCAACGATGGAATCGAACCAAACTTGGCACACAGAACTTCTATAACCAAAAGAAAACACTGGAAGGGTTTTGGTGGGCATTGGCCTTGAGTTTTGAAGTTATAGTTCACCTATATCCAGAGAGCACTGTGGACTCAAACAATGATGGATCTGGACCAAACTTCACACTGATACTCAACAAATGTGGACACTGGTGGAGTTTGGGGAAAATAGACCTTGAAATTTGGGAGTTGTAGTTGCTCAGATTTCTAGTTCACCTACAATCAAAGAGCATCCTGAACCCCACCAAAGATAGAATTGGGTCAAACTTACCACACAGAACCCCCCGTGACCAACAGAAAATACTATGTTTCCCGATGGTCTTCAGTGACCCCTCTGACACCCCCTTGCGATCCCCTCATGGGTCCCGATGCAGGTGAAACATCAGGAGGAGGCCAGGCTGGGCCCAGGGAAGGGGGAGTCACCTTTTGGGGCCGCGCCACCTGCCGCTTCCCTGGGCCGAGCCTGCCTTCTCCTGGCTTCAGGACGGGGCCTCGCCTAGTCCTGAAGCCAGGAGAAAGTGGGGGAAGGGGCTGGCGAAGCGGCTTTGGGGCCGCGTTGCCTGCTGCCTCCCTGGATCAAGCCTGCCTTCTCCTGGCTTCATGATGGGGCTTTGCCTCATCCTGAAGCCAGAAGAAGGCGGGGGAGGCGAGAGGAGAAGCGGCTTTGGGGCCGTGCTGCCTGTCACCTCCCCGGGCCAAGCCTGCCTTCTCCTGGCTTCAGGATGGGGCCTCGCCTCTTCCTGAAGGCAGGAGAAGGCGGGGGAAGGGGCAGGCGAAGCGGCTTTGGGACCACGCCACCTGCCGCTTCCCTGGGCCGAGCTTGCCTTCTCCTGGCTTCAGGATGGGGCCTTGCCTCGTCCTGAAGCCAGGAGAAGGCGGGGGAGGCGGTAGGCGAAGTGGCTTTGGGGCCGCGTCGCCTGCCGCTTCTCCACACCCCACGGGCCGGATAAATGCCCTTGGAGGGCCGGGGCCAGCCCGCGAGCCATAGTTTGAGGACCCCTGCTCTACACGATGATAACAGCAACAACAATCTAACAACAACAACAATAACAACAACAACCTATCTTTTCCCAGGATGTAGACTCAGAGTGTATGTCAGCAGTTAAAAATTCACCATGCAAAATTAAAAAGGAATTAAAGGATCAAAATATTAAAATCATTGAAATATGTGACACTATTTAAGAAAAACAGGAAGAGCTAGTACATTATGCACACCTACTCCTCTAAAACAGTGGTTCCCAACCTTTGTTTGGCCAGGGACCACTTTGACCAGGGACCACTCTCCAACATTAATACCAAAAGGGTTACAAATCGGTTTTTGGTCAACTTTAGATTTGGTTTGGTTATTAGGGGTTCTGATTCAGAAAATTGCATTGGATAGACCACATCAGCTCTAGTGTCTAATACCGAACATATGCCATGCAGTAGTTACCATCTACTCACCCACAGAAAACTATATTTAATAAGCCCTGGCACTATAAGAGGGTTTTGCAAGACCAGCTGCTCTCATTGCAATGGTATAGTAACAGTGAGGCCACGGATCATATTTTAGTTCTTGTGGACCACTGGTGGTCCATGGACTACAGGTTGGGAACCACTGCTCTAAAAAAATTCTCAGAATGAATTTTCAGGCCTGCTGGAATAATAAGGTTTTCCCTTATTTTCTTAAGGATTGGGAAATTAGTTCCAGAGCCAGGGAGCAGTCACCAACAAGGTCCTCTTTCCATGAACACTCCCATTTTCCAATATGGGGTGACTCAGTCCCCTCGGGGAGGTAAAAGGTAAAAGTTTCCCCTGACATTAAGACTAGTTGTGTCCTACTCTGGGGGGTAGGGCTCATTTTAATTTCTAAGCCAAAGAGCTGGTGTTGTCAGTAGACGCCTCCAAAGTCATGTGGCCAGCATGACTGCATGGAACATTGTTACCTTCCTGCTGAAGCGGTACCTATTGATCTACTCACATTTGCATGTTTATAAACTGCTAGGTTGGCAGAAGCTGGGGCTAACAGCAGGAGCTCATCCCGCTCCTCAGATTCAAACTGCCAACCTTTTGGTCAGCAATTTCAGTTCCTTCAGAGAGATAGGGAAGAATATAAATAAAGTTGTCTTCTTCTTCTTCTTCTTCTTCTTATTATTATTATTATTATTATATTATAATATATTATAATATTATATTACAATATTATCATATATTAGGAGCCCCGGAGGTGTGCTGAGCTGCTGAGCTTGTTGATTGAAAGGTCGCAGGTTTGATTCCGGGGAGCAGAGTGAGCTTCCGCTGACAGCCCCAGCTTCTGCCAACCTAGTAGTTCGAAAACATGCAAATGTGAGTAGATCAATAGGTACTGCTCCGGAGGGAAGGTAATGGCACTCCATGCAGTCACGCTGGCCACATGACTTTGGAGATGTCTATGGACAATGCCGGCTCTTCAGCTTAGAAGTGGAGATGAGCACCACCCCAGAGTCGGACACGACTGGACTTCATGTCAGGGGAAAACCTTTATCTTTCCTATTATTATTATTATTATTATTATTATTATTATTATTAGAATAATCCTTATCTGTTCATCTGATATGCCACAACAAGCTTTATTAGGATACAATAAGCACCTTGTACATTGCAGCAATTGTGGCACTGCACACCACCGGTCAACTTGTATCAGTTTCTCCTGCAATTGCGAAAAACTGGAAATCAACTCTCTTGGGGAAAAAAACACAACACAGTAGCACTTTAAATGATTCCAGACATTCATGGGACCTTCAAAGTGACTATTTGTCAGTCATGCCATAGCATGTGTGGGGTCAATTCCCTCACAAGGCAACATGGAGATACCATGCCAGAGAAAAACACAGATGAGTCATGAAGCCCCATTTCATTCCTTTCATGCATGAGGTTAATGCATAAAGCAAGGGGATCCAGGGATAGGGCAAGACTAAGAGGAAAACCAATGACTGCAATGACATTCCCACCATGCAGGAGTTCCTTCTTACTTTCTAGTCAATGACCTTAATGCTGGTGACAAATTCTAGCGTGGGAGTCATGTTAGCTGGCCTTTTGGACTCCGAATGCCTTTATTGTGGCGCAAGTGCTTCATGCATCCAATGATGCTCAATGATGGTTGCTGAAGCCTCTGAAGCACATAATTATGTTGATGCAGATGAAGGAGAGAGGGGTGCATTTAGATGCTAGCAAGGGAAGGAGATGCCTTATCTCAGGCCAGCCTAGTCAACATCATCCTTCCCCATCTTTCCTACTCTGGTACTTGTTCTCTGGGGACAGAAGCAGAAATCTTCCCATTCCCCGTTACTTCTAAATTCAGGGAATACGAGCTGCACATAACTTGGGTCCAGTGCTGTTCCAGATCTTTATCAATGACTTGGATGATGGAAAACAATGCACACTCATATGATTTGCAGATGATACTAAAATGAGAGAGACAGTGCCCCAGAGGACAGGATCAGAGTCCAAAGCGATCTTTTTTCTGTGCCAGGAGCGACTTGAGAAACTGCAAGTTGCCTCTGATGTGAGAGAATTGGCCCAGGGAACGCCCAGATGTTTTACCATCCTATCAGAGGCTTCTCTCATGTCCCTGCATGAAAAGCTGGAGCTGACAGACAGGAGCTCACCCTGCTCCTTGGATTCGAAACACCAAGCTTTTGGTCAGCAGTCTTGCCAGCACAAGGGTTTAACCCATTGCGCCACCTGGGGCTCCAAAGTGACCTTAACAGATTAGAAAGCTGATTGGCCAAAACTAAGAAACTGAATTCCAACAGGAGAAATGTATGGTACTATACCGAAAGGTAAAGTGTGATGCGGCAGCTAAGAAAGCCAATGCAATTCTAGGTTGCATCAATGTGCACCTAGTGCGGAGTTCAGGAGAAGTCATCGCCCTGTTCTCTTCTGCTTTGATCAGACCTCATCTGGAATAACACTGTGCCCATTTCTGTGCATAGCAATTCAAGGACGTGGACAAGCTACAACACGTTCTGAGGAGTGCAACCAAAAGTGAGGGAGCTGGGTCTGTTGAAACATTCACACCTAGCTCCAGCAGACAAGAGTCCTTTGTCTCACCCTGGTCATTCCTTAGACATATAAACCCCTTTTCCTAGTTCCAACAGACCTCACTACCTCTGAGAATGCTTGCTATAGATGCAGGCGAAACGTCAGGAGAAATGCCTCTAGAACATGGCCATATAGCCCGAAAAAACCTACAACAACCCACTGGGTCAGTTTAGCTTGGAGAAAAGAAGGCTGAGAGAAGGAAACACCAGGGCCATGTTTACATTTCTGAAAGGATGGTGGAGGGGGTGAGCTTGTTCTCAGCTGTTCTGGAGACTGGGTTCAAAGGATAGGAAAAGAGGTTCCACTTAAACATTAGGATGGACTTCAGTCCTCAATGCTGCTGTTTTTCTCTAATGTGCAATTGTGTTTTATACGGATTGTTTATTTATGATGTTTTTATTTTATTTTATTGGTGCTTTTGTTTTAGTGGATTATTGCTTTTATGTATGTATGTATGTATGGTGGACTTTCTGTCCCATATGTAAGCCATCCCAAGTTCCTTTGGGGGAGATGGTGGTGGGGTAGAAGAATAAAGTTGTTGTTGTTGTTGTTATAGCAAGAGCTGGGCTCCCTGGTGGTACAGTGGGTTAAGCCGCTGAGCTGCTGAACTCTGAAAGGTTGGAGGTTTGAATTCACAGACTGGCGTGAGCTCCCACTGTTAGCCCAGCTCCTGCCAACCTAGCAGTTCAAAAACATGCAAATGTGTATAGATCAATAGGCACCACTCCAGTGGCATCTCCTTAATGCTTGGAGCTTCCGGACCGGGCTATCATACTATCACCGGCATTGGGTCCCAGCTATCATACTTTTGCCCCATTACGTCACCGCAGCTCCTTGGAGATGTGTTTGGACCTGATTACCAGGAGACCAGGTATGCCTTGAGACATCCCATCCCCAACCCTTTCACTCTGGACCCAGGAGCCTTTCTTCAGTGATAGTATAATAGCTGGGTCCGGAATCTCCAGGCATTATGGAGATGCCGCAAAGGTGGCTGTGAATAAGGGAAGAGAGGGGGCGGAGTGAGTGTGGGGAGAGTGAAGGGAGGATAGAAAGGAGGGGATGCTTAGGGTAAGGGTTAGGGCAAGGTTTTAGGTTTTGGATTAGGGTTACAGTTAAGGTACAGTCAGGGGTGGCTCAACCAATTATGCAAAGTAAGCATTCGCAGTATAGTTGATTTTGCCCAGGGGTGCTCTTGAGGCACTCTTGGGGGAAAATAGACCCTGACATATGTGAGTTGTAGTTACTGGGATGTATAGTTCACCTACAATCAAAGAGCATTCTGAACTCCACCAATGATGGAACTGAACCAAATATGGCACACAGAACCCCCACGACAAACAGAAAATATATATCAGTGATTGGTTGGGGGGGGGGGGGCAAAATAGTTTGCTTACCGTTGAAAATTACCTAGGGCCGCCTCTGCCCTTACCCTAACTGTAAGCCTAACTCAAACCCAAACCCTAAGCCTAGCCGTAACCCTGACCCTAAGCGTCCCCTCCTTTCTATCCTTCCTTCGCTCTCCTTGCTCTCCCTCTGCCCAGGGCCGTAGCCAGAAAAAGATTTCGTGAGGGGTTGAAATTTGGGGGGGGGGGGGTTTGAAAATTTCACAGGGGAGGGGTTGAAATCTGCCTCCTAGCTCACGCTGAAGCAAAGAGCACAGCAGGGGGCAGAGTACCCGTCCCTGTCATCCACCTCCACCAAGTCTGGCCTCCTTAATGAGAGCATTCAACACCCCCTCCCCCCAATTTGGTTGCTTCACTACATCGGCTATTGCTGCAAGTAATGACAGTGTGAATAAATTGTCAATATTTGCCTGAGATAGTGCTTGCAGTTCTGGAGGGACTCTTAATTTTTTGCATCTG